>NC_077229.1:218791357-218915814 GCF_027887165.1 Monodelphis domestica | reverse complement strand
TATTGTAACTAAGGAATAAACTTCCTTCAAGAACAAGAAATATACTATATGGAAATTCCATACAAGAAGTGTTATAGAAATGCAGACAATTTGCTCAAAAATATACTTCCTTAGGAAAACCTGCCCATTTTGGAAAAAAAAAAAAACCTTCCTCTACAACCTTGGATCTTATCTGATTTTCTAGTCTATGCTCCAACTGAATGAGAGTCTAATGGCTTCCAGGAAAAGTTAATCCTAATCTGAGATAAATGTACATTATTGCATGCACTTTCCTGATAACTAATTCCCCAAAGACATAGGGAGGGATTTTCATTTGTAGGTGCTATTAAAGACTTCAAAAACAGATCAGCTATGGAGCTTCACAATTAATTTGCATCTTATTTTTTAGGTTATTGCCAAATTGCAATTAACCAACAATATTTATTACTAGGTTATGTATAGAATAAAGCAAGGCTAGGTCTCTGACCTTTAGGAGTTCCTAGTCTCTACTGGAACAAGATAGACATGTTACACTCTCTAAAAAAAAAATAATAATCATTTGATTTGGAAACCAGGAATGGTTCAGGGCTGGAGAAACTTGCTGATCATGCCTTGAGAAATGGATTTTGTTGTCTATATTCCATTTAATCAGGATGAACTTTGTAGACAGTTTTGAACTTGTCTTTTAAGTTTGTAAAAAATGTGACTTGTCAGTGGGAAATAGTCCCCTTTTCCTCAAATCTCTGTCTTCTTCCATGCTATCACACAAATTAAAAAAATAATAATGTCAAGAAATTGACTAGCATATAAAAAAAGAATGCTATTCTATTGGATGAATGATAGAATTGTTAGTGGATCTGGTAATCTGAGTTTTGGGAGGGAATTAAAACTAAATTGAGAAAAGATTTGATAGAGTGCATTAAAAAATCCACTGACATAGTCCATTTTGACCAGTCAAATTTGAACTGATTTTAGGGCCAAAAACATTCTACAGTTGAAAGGAATAATAAAATGCTGTAGATTTTCATAGCAACCAGGCTGGCTTCTCCCTCAAAGGAGCTCCTGTCTCAGTTTTTGAAGGATATGTTTATTAGTGAATTTCAATTTTTCCCTTTCTTCCTTGAGCTTTGAAGCAATCTATCAATATTGACCCCCAAAAAAGCAAGATTCAGTTAATTAGCCATTGAGTTCCCATCCTAAAGGCAGAATGCATGTGTCCTCTTAGTTTCATTATATTGTAACTTAAAAGTCCATTTGTGTCATCATTGAATTGTTTTGAAACTGGTTTTATTTTAACATACTTTGTCCCTCCTCACCACTAATTAGTCCAGTCTGGTTTCAAGTCTTTAAGCCATGCCTCCTACTTATCCACCTTCTTTTAAACCTTCCCAAACATGACCTGAAGTTAGGGCAAAAGGTGAAGGGCACTAGGAGAGTGACATAATGGTGACTCATAAAGACAGAATCAATGATGAACCTTCACAAAAAATTCATCATGGTATATTTCAGTCAGTCAATAATAATTTATTAAGCATCTGCTTTGTTCCAAGCATTATGTTAAGTGTTGGGGGCATAAAGAAAGGCCAAAAAGAATAAGCTTCTGCCTTAAAGGTGCTCACAGTGTAATGGGAGAGGTAATCTGCAATTAGCTATGTATAAACAAGATACATGCAGGATAAATTTCATAGAACCACAGAGGGGGGGAAGGGGAGAGGGGGTTGGCTCAGTGGATTGACTGCAGATACTTCCTAGCTATATGACCCTGGGCAAGTCACTTAACCCCCATTGCCTAGCCCTTACCACTCTTCTGTCTTGGAACCAATACACAGTATTGATTCTAAGATGGAATGTAAGGGTTTAAAAACAGAAGAAAAAAATTTAGCTGTAGAAGGTGAGATTTCAGTTGAGACTTGCAGGAAGACAGGCAAGCTAGGAGAAAGAAAAGAGTTCAGCGCATAGCGGGCAGCCAATTAAAATGCACAAGTCTGAGGAAGACAGTTTATGTGATAAATAGTTAGCAGCATTTGATCAGAGTATTTGGGGAGCAATTAAACATAGAAGACCGGAAAGGAACAAGGTGAATGAGCAGATAGATAAAATGAGGGTTTTTAGAGGTTAGGTAAAAATGGGTATGTTTTTAGAAAGTAGATGAAAGATTGAAAATAACTGAGATAACCTGGAAAAACTCATATGAATTGATGCAAAGTGAATTGAGCAGAACCAGGAGAAAAATGTATATATACAATGACAGAAATAGTATATGATGATCAGCTGAAAAGGACTAAACCATTATCAATAAAGCAAATTTCCAAGATAAACACAAGGGACTCATGGCAAAAATGCTAACCATAGCCAAAGAAGGAACTATTGGAGTCAGAGGCAGATCCATGCATGTCAACTTTCATTTTATTTCCTTCCTTTTATATTTTTTATTTGTGTGGTGTATTCTATCATGCCATGAACAATATGTAAATATGTTTTGCATGAAAATACGAGTATAACCTATGTCAGACTACTTATTGCTTCAGGAGTTGAGGTTGAAGGGAAGGAAGAAGAAAATCAGCATCCTACAATGTTGGAAAATAATTGTCAAAAATTGTTTCTACATGTAACTTAAAAAATAAATTAATTATTTAAAAAGTGACTAACAGCAATGCAATGATCCAGGACAATTCTAAGGGATGAGAACTCTGTCCACATCTAGAGAAAGAACTGTGGGAGTAAAAACACAGAAGAAAAACACATGATTGACCACATGGTTCAATGGAGATATAATTGGGGATGCTGACTTTAAATGATCACTCTATTGCAAATAGTAATAATATGGGAAAAGGTTTCAAACAATGATATATGTAAAACCCAGTGGAATTGCTCCTTGGCTCTGGGAGTGGGGAGAATGGAAAGGAGGGAAAGAACATGAATCATGTAGCCATGGAAAAAAATATTCTTAATGAATTAAATAAATGAAATTTAAAAAATAAAAATAAAAAAATAAGTGAGAGTGGGGAATACTAAGGGAACAGTCTCGTTTGTGCATGAAGCGTAGTTTGTCTTGACAAGAAGAAAGAGCATCTCTTCATGTGAGACAGAGACAGAGGAAGTGGCATAAGGCAGATGAGCAATATGAGATGAAGAAGCCAAAGATACCTCTTGACAAAAGGCCTGGGTTTTTTCATTGAAATAAAAAGGATGGTTCTCAGCTTAGAAGGCAGGGCAAAAGGGATCTTTGGGGAGACAGGAGGAGTTACAAAAAGGTTTGGAAAAACCACTGTTATGAATAGGTGAGTGAGTTAATGGGTGAGGTGGAAAGAATTGCTTTACTCCAGTGAGGGTCTACTTAAGATTATTATTATATATTATTACATTATATTTATATTATAAAAATTTAGTAGATATATTTGTACCCATGACATGGGAAAGTACTAAGCTGTTTACAATTATAATTTTATTTGATCCTCAAAACAACCTTGAAGATAGTGCTATTTTGATCCCCACTTTTATAAAAATTTAAAAGCAAGTGACTTTCCCAAGATCACACACTGAGTATGTATTTGAAACAAGATCAGAACTCAGGTCTTTGACTTCAGGCCCAGGATTCTTTCTATGGAATGGTAGTGATCATAATTCTTTTCCTTTTCCTATTGTCATGCATCATCATCATTATAACTAGCACTTATATGGTGTCTTGTATGTACCAGGCAGCGAGCTAAGCCCTTTTCAAAAATTATCTCATTTGATCTTCACAACAACTCTGGGAGGTAGTTGTCATTATGTTCCCCATTTTAAAGTTAAGAAAACTGCAGCAGATAAAGATTAAGTGATTTGCCCAGGATCACACAGCTAACATATATTAAATTCTAGGTTTGAACTCAGATCTTTCTGAGAGTAGACTCTGTCTACTGTACCACTTAGATGGTAATGTTAATACCATTTTTTCTTTTGGTGGCATACATAATGATCATAACAACAATAGCCACTAGCATTTTATATGATGTTTACAATATACTAAGCACTTTACAAATATTTTCTCCTTTGATCCTCACAACAACCCTGGGAAGTAGGCATTGTTATTATTCCCATTTCACAGTTAAGAAAACTAAGGCAAACAGAGGTTACATAGCTAAGGGACTGAGAAGAGATTTGAACTCAGAACTTCATGACTTAAGGCCCAGTCTTTATCTACTGAGTCATTTAACTGCCTGCTTGACAATAAATCAGCAGTTTACATCAAATTTTCTGTATTATTCTCAATAAGCAAAGCAAATATATACCAGGAGTGGTATATATACCACTATGTTGTGGCTTCCAGTGAATAAACTGTGCTTACACTTTTATTTAAAAGAGTTTCTTCTCCAGAGAAAAAGAAAAATCAAATTAATTTCCCAATGATGCACATAACTGGCCCACAAATCATACACACAAGAGGCAGAGCTAGACGCTGCATCAAAGCCAAGTTCTCTCAATATGTAAGGGAGCAGAACAAACATCCATTATGAAATGTCTAGCCAGCTGTTTCTCCCCAGTTTCTTGCCTATCAGCCATTAAGATTTACCCTTCTCCTCCTCCTCTGCCTGACTTGGTTTTTTCTGAACTTTGCTCTCAGAGACCACTGTCTCTTCTTACAGCTGTTGTTCTATTGCCTTTTCTCTCCTATGTTTTACTTGAGTTTCTTCTCAGAATTTTTTAGAGCATCAGCTTTACTTTCTCCATCACATTTCCCAAAAGCCTCCTTGTGAGTACCTTTTGTTAGCTGGGTATCACTTATCAATAGTCACAGCTGCTGGCTGCTTTTCCCAAGACCTTCTGCTTCTAAGGGCATCTGCTCTGTTCATTGCAGTGAAAGGTAGGAACCATGCAAAATATCCGGGAAGTCTATCCCAGAAAGCAAGTCTATCCCAATGGCCTATGGGGGCATTAAAAAATTCCAGGAAGAAAAGATAAATAAAATTACTACTCCTAATTTTTTTTTCTCAAGCAGCTTAACTTTACAAAATTATCTGAGCCTCTTCAAAGAGGCAGTCTAACTAGCTATATAGCAACAAACAACCATATAGAGCTTTAAAGGAGATGTTATCTTATTTGTACCTCACAACAACCATATTAAGTAAATACCATGGTAACATTCTACTCATTTTACAGATGAGGAAACTGAATCCCTATGAGGTTCATTAGGAAAGTGCCTGTGGTCATCTATCTTTGTAAGTGACAGAAGATAGATCTGCATGTAGGTCTGATACTTTATCTGCTATACTACAATTCTTCTCATAAATACTATCATAATTATGACAAATCAGTTTAGAATATAGTTCTCTCTCTCTCTCCCTCTCCCTCTCTCCTCCTCCCTTTCTTTCCTCCTCTCTAAAACCCACCCGTTATATATTAATTGATATATAATCTACAGTCAATTTGCCACCTTGTTTATTTTAAACCAGTTTTCTTCTACATTGATTGTTAAATAGTAAGTA
Organism: Monodelphis domestica; assembly: GCF_027887165.1. Classification (NCBI taxonomy): domain Eukaryota; kingdom Metazoa; phylum Chordata; class Mammalia; order Didelphimorphia; family Didelphidae; genus Monodelphis; species Monodelphis domestica. The sequence goes on along the minus strand of NC_077229.1, from coordinate 218,910,370 downwards.
GATAGTTCAGCTGGGGTGTTCGTAAAATTTAGACAGCACCCTGTTTCAGCAACAATGACAAAATTTATAATGCACAGATATTCTTTTTGGACCTGAGAAGAACTAAATTCTGTTTTATTACCAGGAGTTAGATATTCTAAGATGTGATGAGAAATTGCTAAGGATACACAATTTGAGTATGAGATAAAACTTATGAACATCTCTAAGAAGATACTTTTGTATTTAGCAACTTTTCCATTCAATGGGTTCCTTCTGGTATTGAGCCTCTCACTTTCGCATGGTGCACTGAAATGATTTCTTTCCAAATGAATTTTCCATCTTGTTTCTTAGTGCTTTTATGGATGAAAAAGGCAAAGTGCCACCTGGTTGGCTTTTGAGGTCATCCTGTTCTCTTCAAATAACAGTCTTGCTTGCCAATGGGCAGCCATGCTTCCCACTACCATCACCCTCCCCAGTTAGTATTCATGCCTACTCCATCATTTGGTTATTCCATTTATATAACCTTCCTCCCTTAAATTTGTTAAATAAAGCTATCTCTGATACAAGATCTTCTATGAAAGGCTTTGAAACATTTCTACATTCTTTTAAATTTTGGTTATTGGAAGAAATCCTGACATAAGCTTAGTTCTCTACCTTCATAGTCTTTGGCATTTGCAAAGCAGTGGGGACAACAGTGGAGTGAATAGAAAAATTATCTCAAACTGCTCCTCTATTTATAAAAAGCAAGTACTTCCTCTCAGCCTCAGTTTACTCCTCAATAAAATGAAGATAATGCCAAACTCACAGAGTTATGAGCACCAAATTTAAGATGATATAAACAAATATTGCAATATAAACAATTCAGGTGTCTGCTTTGAAAAATATATTATCTAGTACATTTGGAAAAAAGTTAAAATTCTATAACTTTAAGTCAGTAAAGTTTGAATAGTTTGTTCGATATGTCTTTCCTATCATTTATCTAAAATAAGAGGACATCTGTTTATTATTATCATTTGGCAATATGGCTACTAAAATAATGAGTGTAATAGGCATAAGTTGGGTATGCCAGTGGTCTGGGATATAAACTCTCCAAAAGTTATACAAGGTACAGGTGGTATTGAGTCTGAACAGGCTTGAGTAAAGTGCCTCAAAGGAAATTCCATCTAAATCATCATTCTCAATTTTCACAATGCCTCTGCGTAACATAGTGGCTATTGAAAGTCACCAATAAACATATGTGCTCCGTTATGATCTGGTACTCCTGAGCTCCTGGAAGCAAAGTACTTCCCTTGAGGTTAGCAAACAGATGTTACAAAGATTTTGTCTACAATGATGATCAGGATTTGGAGCTTCAATGTCATTTGACTATGTCATAGATTTTGTGTTAATGAGTAGCTCAAGTTTCACAAAAATGCCATTGTCTGTATCATGTTGCTTTTCAATGGTTAATTGCATCCCAGGAATCCACAAATTGTGTGAGTCTATGACTGTCTCCCAAAGACTGAATACCGAACATTTATAGGGGCTGCACAGATGATATTTCAAATTATGATATCTCGCTTTTCTCTCTTAAGATTTTTAGTCTCTTCAGAAACAACTGTGATTGTTACCATTCCTTGAAAAGGGATTTTCAATTGAAGGTAATAACAGTATATCTTTGTGAGGATTTCACAGAATTTTGGAGTTGAAAGGAATCTTAGCATCCCTCCCTTCTAGAGGTTCTTTACCTGGGATTCACAGACCTCTCAGGTGATCTACTGACAGACTTTAGGGGATCTAGGAACATAGGATCTGAGAAAAGTTAGATCTTTATTCTCATTAATCTTTGATTTCCTTCCAAATCATATGTATTTTGCGCATTTTGAAAACATTACTCTAATAATAATAATAATAGGTTTCACAAGAAGGTAAAAAAGGTCATAACCAAAAATGTTAAGAACTCTTGCACTAATCCAATAGATACCCAGAAAAGAATCTATTTCAAAAACCAAATAGTACATGTTTAAGCTCTCCAGTGAGGCAGCCCATGCCACTTTTGAATGATATTTTAGGAGGTTTTTTCTTACAGTAAATTTAAATCTGATTCTTTGCAGACTCTACCCATTAATGCCTTATCACATGACAAATAGTCAAGTGCATTGGTAAAATAATAGCATATATACATAGTGTATTGTTTATATTCCTAATGGGGCTCTAAGTTCTCAAAGCTCATGATAATGGAGTGCAGTGCTCAATGTCAAGGTGTGTCCTCAATGATGGTGTGAATGGCTGTTGTCCAGAGATCACCCAAGCACACTTCATAGAGGCTGAAACAACTTGCCAAAACAATTCTAAAGATAATTCTGAAATCATAGAATGGTTATATCCTGTCTCAGTGCCTAACACATAACTGCAACTTTATTTGTTACACATAATTTCTCAATTATTTGATATAAAATAAGAAATCCCAGGGATAGAACAATCTGTGGATTATCACATGCAATAAACATGAAGGAGATTATAAATCAGATGTGGATTTTTTTCCATAGATCAGAAGAGGATATACCCATAGACTAGAAGCAATGCATTACAGAGAAATGGATACTGATCCTAAAGTCACAGAAACTAAGTACTAGTCCTGGTTCTGCCACTTACTGCCTGTGTGATTTGGGAGCAAGTCATTTAACCTCTTTGGGTTTCAGTTTCTCCCTTGTAAAATTAAGACATTGATATCAGTCACCTCTACGGCTATTTCTAACTCAAGGTTTATGATCTTAAAGTCTTGTAGGCAGAGTAAAGCCCAGTAGGATAATATCCTCAAGGAAATAGGTGGCAACTGTGGGAATGTTGAGGAAAAGATTGCCCAGTGATGGTTCCTGGAAGTCTATAGTCACATTATTCTTTGGTCTCAGGAGCGAAAAAGGTACCAATTTTCTTCCTTTCTTTTTTGTCCAGAAACTACCCACTGATATGGTGGTCATGACCCAAACTATATCCTGTATATGGTAGGGAGAAGCTATATAACCACATTTAGCAAGACAAAATAGTGATCGGAGGATGGATTGGCAGGTGGATAGAATACTTATGTAGTCAGAAATACTCTTCAATGTAGATAAGCCATATCCACATATGTGGGATTTCCAAAACTATTCTGATAATTAATTATTTATTTCAATTATTAAATGGGCCACCTGTCTAATAGTGATTAAGTCCTTGGAAGTCTAATCCAAACCATTCTTCTTAACAGAGAGAACAAGTGAATTTTGTTTTACTTCATACTTACAATCAGATTGATTACTTATCAATCAACTTCCAAGCATTCAATTTGATTGGTTGTATAGATATAGCCCACATATATAAAAAAGCTACTAATCTCTTCTGAAAATACTTGCCATAATATGATGTCATTCTTTTCTATTAGGTCTTTTTTTTTAGTCACTTCATTTATTTCCAGTAGTCAAATTTTCCAAACATCAAATGAAAGGAAATTACTTCTCTACCCCCCTTCCCTGTAGTAGTAGAGGCACAGTAACTTTTGATTTAGCAAAAATGAAAAGACATATTGCTCACTTAAGGAGAACCATGTTTAAGGGTTTAAGCTATAGTCATCTTTGAAGCTTTCAGTTTTCTTAAAAAGGGAGGGAATCTGACAAATAATTGAGCTTGTTATATATATATCATATAAATACTGAAATTTGAGGTTGATTCAGTGAATAGATAATACTGGGTTGCATTGTTTTTACGTGATCTTTTTCTACTTGTATTATAAACTATAAGCTCTTTAAGAGTAGAAAATCTTGTTTCTCCATTCATTATAATAATAGTCCATATTTATATGTAACTCTTTAAGGATTGCAGGTTTTACAGATATTATCTCAATTGAGTCCTATAATGGCCCTTGAAAAGTAGATCCCTATTTCACAGGTGAGAAAACTGAAGTTTAGGCAGATTAAGTGACTTGCCCAGTATCATTCAAATACTAAAAGTGCTAGGGTAGGAGTCCAATCCAGACCTTCCTGACACCAGGTCCAATTCTCTATCTTCTACTCAAGTCGTTGGCCTCACTTTCTAATATACTACCTCACATATAGAAAAAGCACTTAAAATATGTTGAATGTCTTAATATTGAATTCCTTGCCACCAAAACCATTAGGAAATATTTCTGCTCTTGACTCATACCAGTCAAGTGGTGTCTGGGAGTGGAAATCATCGTGATTGAGAATCTAGTTGTCTAGACAGTTCTGGATACCTCTGACATTGTCTCTTCAAAAATATTTCACTCACCTGGGGAAGTCAAAATGAAAAGAGAATTCCCCCCACCCACGTTGCCCCCTTGATTTTCAAATGGAAGATTTAAGCATACAAGATCACAAACTGTTCCTTGCCCAGCTTCTCCTCTACTAACCCAAAGCTTAATTTGCTTATTTATAACGTCATCATGTGCTATCACAAAAAATTAATTTGAAACCAAAGGGCAGGGTTGATGACTTCTTTCCACAGTGAAGGATAACAGAGGGGAATTGTTATTTAAGCAGCGATCTTCTATAATTAGTGATAATAAAAGAGAAATATTCATAATTACATCAAAGCATTATTGACTGTGCATTGTTTTTATTCCCTCTTCTCCCCCCTCCTCTGTCTCCCTGCCCCCTCCACACTTTTTGGACTACCTTAAACAGAAGATTGATTTTTAGGAGGCTAGGATAAAAAGGAACTACTGAAAATATCCTGGAACACTGACAGATGCTTGGAAATCCAAGGAAAAAAGTCTTGGGTCATCTTATGAAATGGATTATACAAACTGTCTGCATATGATGCAGATGTCAGCAATGAGCAAAACATTCTCCAGAGAAGCAGTCTATGCATGCTTTCCTCTATGGGAAAATCCTATGTCTTTCTGCATTTAGGGCAAGCAAAGGGAGAGGGGGTTGGAGAGCTATGCTTCTTCCATGAGCATAAACATCAGGCTGATTTTGAGAAGTGAGCCAAACCCAAAATAGCCCTGAATATTGTTACACCATTTTAAAAAATAGTATATATTTTCCCTTCTAAATCTGGCATCCTGAATAGCTCATTTAAACAAGCCAGAGATTGCGAGTTTGAATCTGTTTGGATAGAGAAGAATTTATATAAATGTTTTGTTCAAATCCAAAAGGGAAGGCGAGTTTAAATATACAGTGTATGAAAGATGCATGTACGACTTCAAAACAGCTTAGTGGACAGAAGGGAAAAACAGAGCCGAACCCTGTTACTCATTCCCAGCAGTCTCTAAGGGTAAATAGCTCACAATTTGCAACATTGTTTCAGTGACCCAAACAGTAAGAGATTAACCAAAATTTCATAACTGTCCCTTTCTCCCTCCTGTTTCTGAAGGAATGGGTAGGGGAAAAGGAGGTCAAAAAACATTAAATGGCAACAAAAACAGTATTTTGCATCTTTTTTTTCTGCATTTGAGGGAGAAAAGGGAGGCAGATAAATCTGTATAATACTGAACCAAATCTCTCTAATTCCAGGCAGCTTTTATCATTCAGTCACTGAGTCTGTGTGTGGAAAAATTCATGCTAATTCCCCCTAGCAACAGGCTCAGCCTATCAGGAGACTCCATGCGCCATGCAGCTGCCAGCCAGCGAGAATAACTCTAAGTAGGTCAGGCCTGTATTTCTAAAAATGCTACGGTCTAGTAACCCCACTGTCCCGTCTGTCTGCCCTGCCCCATAATAACCTCAATTGCTTGGTGACACAATGACATACTACCCTGTTAGAGTGCAATCAAATCATGCTGCATTATTCTGGCGCGAGCATCACTGCAGGATGAAGGACCCTTTGAGGGACAGCATTAATCAGGCAGCCATTCACGTCCACTAGCACTTCACTCTGGAAATGGGTCCTGCATTAATGACCAGCTGTTTGAACTAACACAAACAAAATAATGTCTTCCACCCTGTTGGGTGCACAGAATACACTATTCTGATACAGCAGGTTACGCTTATTGACTAAATCTAAGATGTAAATTAAACAGGCTCAGACAATGTCCGCTTCTGGAACCTTAAAGTAAGTATATTTAAATTATATTACATGCAATGGTTTAATACATTAGCCCAATCTCCTCTGCCTATAATTTTCCTTAAACTAGACATATATATGCATTTTTTAAAAAAACATATGCACTGGGAACATCACAAATAGGAAAGTATCAAGAAAAAAAATCCAAATGTAGACAGCTGAACTGAGATTGACTTCTCCCCAGGCACGGAAACAAAACAGGTCAGGAGCAATTGGGCAGCATGAACACAAAAACAAATACAAAATGGGAGTCAACGTTCTAAACCAACAAGCCAATCAGGAAGTACCTCCCACCATCTCTAGGTCGGGCTGCCGCCCCAACCTTAGCCTAATCGTCAAATGCTGGGAGGGACAAAAGGGGAAAATGAATATGGTCTTTTTAAAGACCTCAGCATTTGTGCTCTTTATCTGTGGCATTCTAGAAATGATTGGATCACCCTTCCACGTATGTCTGCCTCAATACACCTGTCTGTTTTGGTGACTCAAAATAACAGATCTTCCACAATAGCAATTGGGTATGCAGAGGAATGGATATTTGGGGAAAGGAATTATCATTCATTTTCAGAGAGTTTCATACATTTGAGTGAACCAGGAAAAGACATATTCTTGGATGGTTAATCTGCATTTTGTAAAGGACTTTACGATTTCATTTAATGAATATGTGCCCTCTAACAAGCTGATAATTCAGCCTTCAATTATGCAGAATTCAGCAAGTCTTAAACATGTAATCCATTCATATTTGATTTATGAACATAGCAGATTCATTAATCCATTTGCCCTTGTTTGAACTGGGCTTGATAACTTAGTTATGACTATCTCTACTTTGTAGCACACATCACATAGTTATTCTTGGAGAGACACAGTCACTGACGTAACCATGAGTTGCTAATTACAAGTCGCTGACAATTCTCCTTGTCTGTGTTGCTTTGAAGTTCTAACTCTGTTTCTATCCTACATGCTTGGGGTTCATTCTATTTCCTCCTCTCTGCTCCTTCTCTCTATTTCGTTTTCAATCTCTAGATTCAGAGCTTTGGATAGAGGTGCAAAAGTGAATTGATTTCACCAACCTCCTCACCCCCACCCCCACCAAGTCTCTCTCTGCACACAGATCTGTAGTTGGGGAGTACAGTAATAAGATTCCTCCCATTTCTCCCTCTCCCTTTAGGAATGTTACCCAACAGCTGGCCAGACATATTCCAACACACAGTACCGCCTTTGTAGAACTAAGAACGAATAATGGAAGGGTCAGATCGGCATCCTGTAGGACCTCATCATGACTACTGGGCCATCACCTCATCCTTAATTGAGGAATGACTTGATGGTGTTGGGGTAGCAATTACGGTCAAGCCTTTTTCATCCTTAGGGTGTAAATGGACCCAAGACTCACAGTAGACAACTGTGCTGGCCACACTGGCCCCGTAGTATCCAATTTGCTCAACACTTGGATAAGGCCAACTCAAGTAAGACAAGAGTTTTCTCCATATCAACTCTTTCCGTGTTATGACAAATCCTACCGACTTTAAAAACACAATCCCACAAAATTCACATCCAAAAATGAAAGATCTATATATAATCTATATCTATAATTATCTAACTCCATAGACAATTATACATATCTCTCTCTCTTTAGATAATTATAGATACAGAGATGTATATGGATCCTTTATCTGACCAAATTGCTGCAAATGTCAGCACCACTTCTATTTTTTGGACAGGGATTTCTTTCTTTAAAAAAAAAAAAAATTGGCTGATTTTGGAATTCTAAAAAAAAAAATGTAAACCTAACACTGGGTTCAGCTCAGTTGAGCATTTGGCCATCTGAAGCCTGTGGCAGTCAGCTGGTCCCAGAGTCATCTGGGATACATTTATTTTGATTAGATTGATCAGATTTCTATTTACAGTATAGAATTTTTCACCATACTGGATACAGCTGTGTTTACAGAGATTTTTAAGAAGGAGAAAACAAAACCCCACAATTGGTCTCAGCACAGCACTGAAGAGTCAGAGCTTCAAGGAGTTAAATCAGAGGGAGATGCTTTCACATTAACAAGAAAATTCTGCATGCGATGGCTGCTGCGACCAAGCGCTCACTACTCAGGAAATGGGTGTCGAACTGAAGCTGAAAATATAAGCTGCAATCAAGCCTGATCCAGCACAGTGACAAACTTTCTGTGTAAAACGGTCAGAAATCTCGTTTTCATGTCTACACACGCATGCACATGCATCTAACTCTATACTGCAGAGCTGTTGTTTTCTCTGGGGACACTGGTGCAGTCACCTAGCTCATCCGTTTCTTCCTTGACAGCATCGGGGACATTCAGACTACAATTTACAGTTCCTCCATCCATACACTGTGTTATAAATTATGCCTTCCTCCCTAGAATGAGAATGCACAGCATCAGACAATCAAACAGCATTCAGCATCTCTTCTTTCTTTCCATGCGCTCCCTGGCTCTGTTTTTCCTCCTGGCTCTGCCTTGTCAGGCGGACCCATCAGATACCTTATTTATCCATCTTCAGCACCACTCTGAGGTAAAATGCCACGGCATCTCGGCATGGTTTTCCCCAGACTAATCCCTTTGAGCAGCACAGGCTGAGTGAGTATTGCTGGTGCCCTTGTCGTGAAGTGGCTTAGTTGGCATTGGCACGGTATAATATATCTAAGCTTCCCTTCGCCCACCCCTCTGCTGCCTACCCAACCAACCCAATATCTTCTGCAGCTTCACCCTGGTTCATGGACCCTTCTCTCCCAGCAACAACAGGAGACCGTGGCCAGGGTTCCGTGGGTAGCTCCTTCTTGAACGCTGCGCAGATGGATGACTCTCGCTTCGTATGTGCCATGATGAAGCAGTGGCAGGGACTCAGAAACAGCAGCAGTAGCAGCTCAGGTAACCAGGGGGAAGCTTGGCATACCAACAGCAATGCAGCACAGGAGCTTTGAGGGAAGATAGTCTTGCTTCGAAAAACACCCCCCCAAAAAAAAACTATTAAAAATACCCGAAAAACAAAGCCAACACAGCTCAGCGCCTGCAGGGGTGGAAAACAGAGACAAACCCCCAAAAAAGGCAAAATCAAGAGTTAAAATGAAGGAAAAAAATGTATAGATCAGAATACTTCATGCGACTTTTATTTCTGACGTTTCTAGTTTTATTTCCCACCCCGCCCCCTCCAAAATCTCTTCTGTTGCTGAACGCTACTGTCCATGAGTGCCGAGTCACAAAGGCTCTGTCTCCAAAGCGCTGCGAACCCAGCATCACATGAGAAACCACATGACGAACTGGAGTCGGCTGCTGATGTGGTCAACTATTTCACTAAAGGAGGGGGGAGAACAAATATGCCCAAATGAAACGTGCCCTTCTTCCCCTTTGGTAATCAAGAGTTGGTGCCCTTGACGGGAAGCATGTGTATGTATGTGCATGTGTGTGTGGCTCTAGCTCTAAACTGATATGTGTGCTCACACATACACTAAAAGAAACCATGGATACTACTCCAAGAGAGTCAGAGGATGCTGTTCCACAGACACTAGCTGGATGGCAGCAATATTATTTCTCAGTTGTATTAGTCAAAGCTGATTCCACTTAAGTGAATTCCTGAAAAGCATACACCATGTCTTCATAGCATGAACAGGCTTGGAAAACCAATTCTATTATCTGTCCCTGCAATCTGTATCTGAACCTGCATTCTGAATAATTTATTTTTAGACTAATAAGATGCTTGCCAAGGCCGCTCCCTTTCTTCAGTGAGCAGCACAGGCAATATTCACCCAAGTGGGAAAAGCATGTTTCTTTGTAGGGAGGAGACAGCTTTCATCATTTTCAGAAAGGCAATCTCTTATTAAAACACACATACACATACACACACACACACACACACACACACACACACACACACACACACACACCAATAAACTCCCACAAGTAATCAAGAAAAACAAGTAAAATATTTCTGCTTCATTGAATATGACATGGCTCTTATTTGCAATTTGGCAAATGGTGGTGATATTTTTCTAACATTCATGGAGGCAATGAGAGCCCTTAAGCCACACTTAAATTGCTGGTACTCTGTAGGAAGAGAACAGGTGATTGCTTTTTCTCCTCTGCTGAGGCACCATTGTGTCACTAGGTAGATTTTACTATCAATGTCAGGGTAGCCTCTTCCCCAGTCGTAGGCATAGCCCCATAGTGTTCTGTTTATGGTCAAGCCTCTTAAAGTTAATAGGCTTGTCTGTTGGGGTCATCCTATCCAGGGTGTAGGTGGTTGGCTGATTTTTTTTTTAATCTGACTGTAGTGACTGATGGAATCAATTTTATTTAACAGAAAAAAAGATAAATGTCCACAACTTTACAACTTGCTTTATAATCAAAGCCTAGTTGGCTCCGGGGGGTTTTTCTTTGCCTCTCTCTATAACACTGTGAGCCTGATTAACCACATAGCCCTCCCTTTCTCCTTCTGAGAGAAAGGCAACTGATCTTCTGAACCAAACAAATGGCTATTAATGTGTGTCATTGCTTTCTACAAGGTCAAAGAAAGGATAGTGACTTTAGAAAGCTTTTCCAGTGCATAGCACATAGGGATAACATGGTAGAGAAAATGCCCTTTGTCCTGGAATCCTTATCTGTGAAGCTTATACTGTAAATTGATGAAGTAATAGAATTCTCTTTGGCTTCTGATAGAGAGGGGGTAATCAACAGGTGGTACCTCCAAATCTCTGAATGTGATTCCCAAAACTCAAATGCATTGCTCCTTCTATTCACAGGAAACCCATAATTTGATACATATACATCATTAAAATTTTAATTCAATTACTATTTTGATCAGATCCTCACTTAAAAATGTTTTTATGAACAACTAAGGATTTGTGAGCTCTGTTATCTGAGGACAGAATATAATGAAAAGTATAAATCCTTTAATTTATAACCTTGTGAAACTGCAAATCAATTAAAGCTAAAGTCTATCCAGGAAAGAAAGCAATAGGGTAAGGAAGATATGTAGACTCACTAAATATAATGTACAAATACTCAAATTTATAGGTCTAACCCTGTCTTGAATTATCAATTGTCTAGTTGACATCTCTACCTAGGTATCCTGTAATCATTTCAAATTTGACCTATTCAAAATGGAATTTATTGTCCTCTCTATTAAGCCTATCCTCTCTTCAAACTTCCTTGTTTCTACTGAGGGTACCCCAGGTATTAATCCTGGAATTATCCATGACTTTTCACTCTTCCTCACTATCATGGATTTCATCAGTTGTCGTCTTATCTTTTCTATTGTCATACTATCACTGGCATCCATCCCAGTCTCTCTCTACTCTAGCAGAGTCAACATTCTAATTCAGGACCAAAAGACCTGGATGACTGCACCAGCCTCTTTGCTTCCAGTTTCTTACCTTTCATGTAGATTTCCTCAGGTCACCATCAATTAGAAAATGATCTCATATTGCTTATAGAACAAAATACAAAATCCTCAATCTGACGCTCTCAATTCTACTCAATTTTGCTCCAGTGCCTTTCCCTAGTTTTATTTCATGGTAGTTCCTTTTAAATAATCCCCATTTCAATCAAACCAGTCTATTAGATGATCCTAATAGTGGTCATTTTTTTTCCTCTATTGCCATGCCTTTCCATAGCCTTTTCTCCATACCTGATCCTCACCTCCATCCCTCAGAATTCCTAGTTTCTTTCACTACAGCACAACTGACATGCCACTGTCACAGAAAGGACTTCACACACACACACACACACACACACACACACACACAAATTGTTTAATGTTCTGGATCTCCCTTGAATTGCTTTCCATGTGTGATATATATTATTCTTCACCTTCCACAGGATGAAAATTCCTTAAAGTCAAGCATGCCCCCAAACTAGCATAAAGTGCCACACAGAGTAGGAGCTTGTTAAATTGTTGTTAACACCCCTACTGTTGTGTCCTCAAGAACCTACATCTTATTTGTCCATTATTGTTTGGCTACTCAAGTGTCTATGACCACTAGAGAGCAACGAGGTCAAGGGTTGAGCCTTAGAGGGAGCATTACAATTCAGAAGTGGGCAGTCAGACAAAGAAATGAGCTTAAGGATCAATTTTCAGGGTCTTTATTAAAACATAAGTGTTTTTAATAAAGACCCTGAAAATTATCCTTAACTCATTCTTTTTTCTTACTCCCACTTCTGAATTGTAAATGCTCCCTCTAAGGCTCAACCCTTGACCTCTTGCTCTTCTCTTTCTACATACACTCCCTATAATGAGCTCATCTCTTCTTCTTATGGTTTCAACTCACCAATCTGTCTATAGTTACACCAAGGTTTTAACTACATTCCAGGGCCATTAAGGATAGTAAGGAACATAACTCACCTTTCTTTCTAACCTAAGCTCTGCTCATAATTTTCCCATTACTGTTAATGTCACTACAATTTTTCTTGGCTCCAGGGCTTGAAAACCTAGGAGCCTTTCCCCATGTGATGGAATCCTTTCCATTCTTACATCTCCTCTCAAATCTATCACCAAGTCCTCTGGATCCTGCCTCTATCTAAGTTTCATAATTGTCACATCCATATTCCTCTTCTGGTCCAAATGTTGATTACTAAACAAAAATCACTTAACTGGCTTTTCTACATAGTCTCTCCTTTTTACCTACTCACATCTAGCCAATCTTTTAAAGCCTATATCAGGTTACACCTCCTTAATGCACCCTTTGTTAATCATTGCAGCACTAATTTCTCCCCTTCCTAGTTCTCCACCAAGTTTATTTTCAGTATCAAACATTATTTCCATTTATTATACCCAAGCTGGTGTTTTTAAATCCATTATATTGCAGTACTCACCAATTATTTCAAGTCTATAAGATCTTTCTTTCCAATAAGATTATAAACAAATAGTGAGAATGGTAAGGAATGGACCTTTGAAAACAGAATGAAACTTGATCAGAATGTCCCTGGAAAACCAAAAGATCTTAAATCATAAAGAAAACTGAAATCTCTTCAGTATGATCCATTTACTAAGGCAATAAAATAATCCAGTATTTTAGACTTTTTTTTTATTTTAGGGGTTAAACTTAAATGGTTTGCAATACATAAACTCTAGTAACCAGAAACTTAAATGAAACCTCACCCTCATTTCCGGACCATTCTTGTTAATGAAGGTGAATATGACATATTGGATTTCAAAGTAAGGAAGAGAGGCTATTATCTCATATTAAAGCTAAAAACCTTTTAATAACCTTTCTCAGAAGTAGTAAAATAACTGAGCTTTTAATGTCCAAATATATCTTAGTGAATAGCAGCTAAATCATATCTGACCAGAGAAAAGCTCAAGTGATAGTGCTATGAGAACTAGGGCATTCAAGAACATGTTAGAATTTTATGTGAAAAAAAAAATACCCACCACTTTTTTCAAGTTTTCTTGGAGGAAAATAATCATATAGTTCCATTTTGGAAATAAATTTTATTCAAATTAACTCTGTGTCAGTCATTCCTCCTTATTATTCTTACAAAATTTCAAATAACCTTGGATTCAAGAACATGAGATTTCAAAGGTGACTGATATTGTGTTAGGTAGATTGATTGAAAACATGAGGCCAAATTTTTTGCTTTGATATGAGAAAGTCCTTTTTTTTTTTTAAACCCTTACCTTCCATCTTGGAGTCAATACTGTGTATTGGCTCCAAGGCAGAAGAGTGGTAAGGGCTAGGTAATGGGGGTCAAGTGACTTGCCCAGGGTCACACAGCTGGGAAATGAGGAAGTCCTTTTTAGAAAGAGGCATGGATAATATGCACACTCATTTGTGGAGAAAACTGTTAAGCTTCTTTAGATGCTACTTTAAAGGAAAAATATCATGGAAAATATGAAAAACTATGGGCACAGCTAGGTGACACAGTGGATAGAGTGCCAAGCTTGGAGTCCAGAGGACCTGGGTTCAAATTTGAGCTCAGACTGATCTTCATTGTGTGACCCTGGCTAAGTCACTTAACCTTGTTTGCCTAACCCTTGACACTCTGTCATATACTAAGACAGAAAGTAAAAGTTTAAAAAAAAAGAAAATTTTAAAACTATGTTTTGTTTGAATCCAACTCTATAACCTAAAATATGAACACATATACCTTAACTTTGTAATCCTGGAAAACAGTAGTAATGTAATAATATTCTGAAAACCTACATGCTTAATTAATAGATTGTTACATGACTAAAACTAGTATGCAATGCATTGTGTGAGACAGAGAGAGAGAGAGAGAGAGAGAGAGAGAGAGAGAGAGAGAGAGAGAGAGAGAGAGAGAGAGCTGACAAAGTGACTAATTGCTGTTTTTTTGGCAAAGTACTGATCTCACTTCCCCCTGCTACCCAGGATTATGGCCCAGGTCCATTTTACAAGGGCCAAATGGCCATTTTAAGGTGGAAAGACTGTGTTTGTTCACCTGTGAATAGTTTGACCTTAGACTCTAGCCACACTGTCAGGAAGTCAGCTTTTCCATGCTCTTTACAGTAAACAAAGACAGTATGGCTTGACTCCAAGTGTTACAGAAGGTCAGGGACCAAACTGCATGAAAGACAAAGACTGCTTCCAGAAATTGAAGTCCAAAATTAAGTGAATAACATCAAAATTCCAAACTGTGCTCACACTGCTTCTCACCATTCAGTTCAGACAGCATTAAAACAACCATCATAGAAGTATAATTGACACCTTCACTGCCAAAGAGAACAGATATTACAAATTGTTTTATATTACAATAAAGTCTTATTCAATTTGGATTAATTAAAGATCAGTATAAAATGTAGCATATCTTTACATCATTGTATGCAATGATTAAAATTTTCTAACTATATTTTTTCTTGAAGGATTTTGCTTTATTTAAACAACAGATATTTTAAAATTTCATGGGTTTTTTTTTTTCTCTGTCCATATCCTCCTTAACCAAAAATTGTAGCATTTGACCTTCTTAAACTTCCTTTCTCCAAGATTCTGTCCTCTCTAGTTTGGGAGGTTGTTTTTTGTTTGTTTGTTTGTTTGTTTTTTTGACAATGCTTTCTCTTGTTCTTCATCTTACCAATTTGACTATTTCTTCTCAGTCTCCATTACTGAGTCATTATCTATATCATATTTCCTAACAGCGAATGTCCCCTAAGTTTCTATCTTGGGCCTCTTTTATTCTTTATCTCTAATTTCTTTACCTTGGAGACTCATTAGAACTTAATGGTTAAACTATCATTCCTTTACAGATAACTCCAAAATGTAATCCAGTCTAATCATTTTTATTGAACTCCAGTTCCACATTACCAATTGCCTATTGGACATTTCAAATTAATTTCTTCATTAAAATCTTTAACTCAACAAATCCAGTCTAGAACTCATCAAAATTTCTTCCAGAGTCATTGATTCTCTAAAAAGCTGCCATGTCTGTTGAGGTAAACAACACCTTTCTTCTGTTACCCAGGTTAGCAAACTCACCTCCCATATCCATTCTTGTGTCGACTATTTTCAATTTTACTTCCACGTCTTTCACATTTGAACCCTTCTTTCTTCTTACATGGCTGGCCACCATTCTAATTTATACCTCAATACTTCTTGCCTGAGCAGTGTAACAGCCTTTTAATTGGACCCTCAATTTTTAATCTCTCTCATCTCCAATCCATTTGCTACACAACTGTCAAATAATCTTTCTGATCATGTCACTTCCCTGCTCATTGGCATTCTAGGCCTCTGGGATAAAACACAAATGCTTCTAGATTACCTTCTGAAGTCCCTCACAGCTTAGTTGCAGTTCTCTTCCTAGGCGTTTCTCCTATTTCCTTTAGCCCATTCTATAATCCAGTGAGCATAATTGCTATTTTTTTTAACTGGATGCTCCATCTTCCATTTCTGTATGTTTTTATATTCTTTTGTAATCTCTATTTCTTTGAATCCTTAACTTCCTCTAAGGTTCCACTCTATAGAAGCCTTTCCTAACCTCCCAATTATTGTGTATATATCTCTTTGGCTTCAGAGAACAGAACCAATAACAATGAGTAAATGTTGCAAAGAGGTAAATTTCATTTGAATGCAAAAAGAAAAATTAATTTCTAAAATGGGTGTTATCTTTAAGTAAAATAAATGTACTGTTAGATAGAAGACTTTTCCTCCTTGGAATTCATCTAGCACAAGTTGGATTATCACTTTTTTGCTATGTTCTAGGAGGAATTCTTTCATGTATGTGTTGAAAAACTATGGATGGCCATTGAGATCTCTTCTAACTGGCAAATTCTGTATTCTACACACTGTGGCATGGTCCCAGTAAAATTTTAGAACATTTTAAGATCAGACAATTTCTTGACTCTATCCATTTTAACTTTTATTCATTTATAAAATCTGGGCAGTATAAATGTATGGTTTCTAGATATATGATATCAAGGTCTGTTTTTTGTCAAAATTTTGAGGGAATTCAATGATTCTTAAGTATCCTTTTCCTTGAAGTCTGTTTTCCATGTCAGTTGTTGGTAGTAGATACCTTATAGTTTCTTTTTAAAATAATTTGATTTTCTGATTTTTTTTATTCTTTTATAATCACTATGTTCTGTTTGGTCAACTACAGTTTTTTTTAAGATTCTGCTATTTGGGTAGATTTTCTAGCTGCTATTTAGAAATATTTATTCTTCATCTAATTCATCCAGAGATATTTTAAAAATCTCTTTGCTCATTTCTTTTTAAGTATTCTTGTAATCTTGTGGCTATGACTTGTTTTTCACCCTCTAAGGTCTGCTTAGAGTTTTTATGGCATGGTTATTGTATCCTGGAGAGCTCTTCAACCACAATATCTCTTCTTATTATCCAGTATCTTTTTCTATTTGCTTACATCTCCAGCCTCACTTCCAGATTTAGGACTTTGTTTTAGAACCAGAAACAATTCTTCATAGTTTCTTGAATGGAATAAACCTGTCTTGGTTGGTTTCTGACCTTGCTTTTCCTGAATTTTTGCTACTGGCCTCCAGTTTCCCATAATGTGAACTCAAAATGTTGACAGGATTCAATGTCTCTAGTGAGAGTTTTGTTGTCATCTGTCACCAATTTCAGACCACTGCCTATGTCTTTCTATCATCCCTAAGAGTTCTCTGGTAGGAGAGCTGCTTCTGGCTTCCATTCTTCTTAGGTATTTTTCAGCCAGAGTTAGAACCATGAACTTTTCTGTTCAGAAGACTATATACGGGTTTTGTCCCTTTTACTTGCATTCACACTGGTTTCTCTGGCAGGCTTTCTATGGAGGCTTGGAATGAATGAAGGAGCTTCCTGATGAATCTCTTTGGATTTCTTGTTCCTAGTTTTCTTGGTCCTAATTTAATTAGGTTCTCTTTCTAGATCAATACTGAGATAAAAGTGGGAGATCCTGGCTTCTCTGTGAATGTTCACACAGCCATCTACACTGCAAGCTTCCCTTTATCTATGAAAAAGCACAAAAAGGAATGAAAGAGGGAAGGTCTATAGTAGCAGTTTTAAATTTTATAAATTTGTAAAGAAAAAAATCCATTCACTCATTGTACAGTCTCAAAATAAGGCAGGGAAATCAATTATCCTAACAAAAAAGAGTGTGATAAGTCACACACAAAACCACTTTCTCTCTAGAGAGTTCCTCTTTCTAAGGGATCAAAAATTGGGTTAGAAAAAGAAATCTTAATTTTAAAGATGATTCAAAAACCTAAAAAAAATCTTAACCAAGGAACAATGTCATGATGGCAGCATTGTGTAGAAATACAGATTAATCTGTGATATTTAAGTTAAACAATTTAGTAAACTTAAAAAGTCTTAGAGGAGAAAATTGTAATGATCGATTTTTCCCATTTTCACCTCTAAGATGTGATATATATCATTGGCCTAAGGACAATCAAGATAATTAGCAACTTGAAACATTGAAATAGATTCCAGTTAGGCATGGTGGTATGAGTCTATAATTCCTTCTACTAGGGATGCTGAGGCTAGAGGATCTCTTGAACTTGCTAGTTCTGAAGTAGATTAAGACCACTGGGGATCTGTGTTAAGTCCAGCACCAAGATGGAAGCCCCTGAAAGTGAGGAGCCACAGGACTACCCAAGAATGGGCAAACAAGTTTCCATGCTTGGGTCATAAGTAGCCACTGCAACAAATTCTGTAAAGGGCCAAATGAAAATGGCACATCTCTTTGATTTAGAGAATATTCCAATTTGGCAGCGTTCAAGATAAACCAAGGGCAAAAGAAAGAAGCAAAAAGTATATACATCAGGGACATTGAGGTGGCTCAGGAGATAAAGAGCCAAGCTTGAAGATGAGAGGTCCTTGGTTCAAATCTGGATTTAGACATTTCCTTGGGCAAGTCATTTAACCCCAACAGCCCAATTCTTAACATTCTACTGTCCTGGAACTGTTATTAAGTATGAATTCTAAGACAGAGAAAAACTGTTTAAAATTAAAAAGGTAGTAAGGAAGTCACAGGACCTGAGAGCAAATAAATTTGATGAATACCAAAATGCAAAATGCAATAATAGGATGAGTCAAAAGAAAGATCCAAGTATGTTCAAAGGATTTGCTGCAATTCATTATGCTCAGGCTTTATCTCAAGTAGAATAGACTAGGGGTGTCAAACACATTCCCAAACAGATTAAAATGTAATTGAAAAATATTTAACAAAACAATACAATAGAACATGGATAATGTAAATATGGAGGGAGGGAGTAAGTCAATATGCACCCTACAGGGATCATTATATATGTGGTTTTATAGTTTGATACCACACTGCTGCATCATTGTCCCCATCTCAACACCAAATATCTTTAATTGGCTCATTCTCACTTCCTTTCTCAATTCTACTCATAAAACTTCCACATATTCTTAGAGAGAATTGTCTAAGGAATGGCAGAGGTAAATGAAGAAGCTCCTTCTCTTCCTGTTCTGTACCCAGATAATATGGAAACAATAAAATAACAAAATAATTCATCTTGTGAGCACAATACAGTAACAAAGAGAATGACTCCTAACCAATCTTCCCTTTAGACTTGCATTAAGGTTATATAAGTAACTACAAGAATTTGTGCCTAATTACAAATAAATAACTTTCATTATTTTAAAAATATTTCACTTATTGAGCTTTTATACAATATGGCAATTGGAAAAATTAAGTGAAATGGACTTGAGGTCCAGGAGTCATTGCTCTAAGGTTGAATAAGGCATTTAAGAAGACATATAATTACAAAGATTCTCGAGAAGAAGTACAATGAAATAAATGTCACAATATATCATAATTTTCCCATAATTCAAAATGTCTATTTTTAAATGCCTTTAATAAGACATACTAAGTAAACTTTTGGTTTTAAGGATCTATTTTCTTTTGTTGTTGTTATTTTTCTTTTAACTACAATCTTGACAACAGAGTTCTCTTCATGTGAGTCATCAGCTCTCACATTCTCAGACCTAGCCTTCTACAAAAGTATGAAGTAATGGCTTGTGGTCATCATAACAGAAAATCAACTCATCTTTGAGCTCTTGCTAAAAGAAAAATTAGCTGCAGGATTACTCTATGATCTTTAAATCCTTCAATTCTAAATCCGAAACCAAGAGAGTAATTCTTTTCACTAAATATATTTTAGGTAACTTTTTCCCCTTCTCAGATCAAATAAACTAAAAAAAAAAGATTAGAAAAGATGGGATTTATTTCATAGACTACTATAGGTAGTGACTCTTAAGGCAGATCTTTCTTAGTCCTTCCCTATTTCTATTTCCTCAAATTTAAACTCAGGATCCCTAATCTAATGAGTCCTAACCTTGTCAACCCTCTAACTAAGGCATCAGGGCATCTTTGGCATCAGGGACTGAAAGCTTAAGCTTGGGACCACAGAGCTATGATAAAGAAACTCAAGCTGGGATGTAACTAAGTATGTACAAATGCTTTTCAGTACTCTGCACATAGAATTCGAATTGCATGAAGACTAAAAGATGGACAAAGGATGACAGATATTTTTTGCTTTAAAAAATTACAAAGTGGAATAGTGATACAGACTTTAAAATATTAATAATAGGGTTCCTAGACCCACCTGAAAATGCCAGTTTAGTGAATAGCACATATTAAAAGAAAAGGAAAAAGATTTATTTATTGATATCAGAATAGTTGAACATTTCAGAAAATATTTCATAATTTTTGACACTCTCCATTCATGCAAGAAATATTGTTAATGAAATTGAAGTCATGAAACAAGCCATGCTTTGGAATTTAAGTAAGAATATTTAACTCCTGGACCATATAGGATGGTAAAGTATTTCTATTCTTTAGAACATCAGTAAAGTCAGTGTAAGGTTTCAGAGGTTTCATGCTTGTTTAAAGGCTTCCACACAGTAAGGTACTATACTATGCCCCCTGTCTGGTCTTTAGCTATTGAAAGAAAGGTCAAAGTTCAGATTTCTATAGCTGCAAGGAGGTAAGGTATAAAAGGGAACAAAATGGGAAATTATTTAAAGGGGAACAAATCCTATTTTGTCTTGCTGAAAACTACAAACATGGTTTAAAAAATGCAAAGTACTTTTTCTCTCTGTCACTAATTTATTAGAGTGAATGAGAAAAAAAGTTTTGAGGCCTGTCAGCAGCAAGGGGTACAACAAGAAAACCCAATCATTTTGGCAGCTAGAGGACCTGATGCATCACCCACTAGACGAGGAATCCCTAAAGGCAGGATCCACAGACAACCAATTTCAGTGGTCTGTAAATAGGCCAGAAAAAAATAAAATGACTTGGACTTTCATCAGAAGTCTAATTCTATGTAGTCTTGAGGGAAAAAAGCATTAGTTATGTTAAAAACTATCTGACAGTAAAAAGACACCATTATGAATCATTGTTCTGAATGGGAAAATATGTCATGTTTCAAGTACAACTAAAGACTTAGTTAACCAAATAGGTAAAACAATATCTTCTACCTTTCTCTGTGTGGAGATAGAATTAACTCTCCTTTTGTCTATTGTTTATTTAATTAAATTAAGAATTTAAAGTATCACTACTTTCTGTCTACACTAAACCATTCAATTCTTGATTCTACTACTAATTCACAAATGGATTCCTTTCCAGAGGAATATTTCTAAGTCTGCTTTTTAGAACTTGGAAAGCATTTTCCTATATATATTATTAAAATGAATATCCCTAGAAAAATCTGCCAATGACCACTTACCTTGTGACTACAATTAAGCCAGTTATTTCAATAGTTTTTAGATGAATGTCACTGATATAAGTACTTATTTCACCAGTACGGATAATACCTTACTTCCATGATTAAAGAAATTCATTGCCTCATGGTCAAATCTCAACCTCTTATAACTTGACTCTGTAGACTCTTGGATAATAGACATAGTTGTCCATCACCGGGCTCTTACTTGAAGTGTTTGTAGTTTGAGAGATTTGTTATAGCTTGATCAACATATAGTTCCATATTATAATGAGGTACAAAATATCATCTCAGCAAAAGACTTCGGTTATATTATAGTTTAACTCTTAACTGGATGTGGACCACCAAAAAGTAGAGGTAGAGAGCCATGATCATATAGAAGATAGAAGAAAACTTGTTAATTTAGAAAAGATACTTATGGTATAGTCATGCAGCTGACATGGAATATAGTGTAGTTCTATCTATAAAAGATATCACTTTGTACTCCTGTCATGCCACCTAGCTGAAAAGGTAGTTTCTGCATAGTCATGTAGCCAAACTCCCATGCATGGTTGGATGAGAGAAATTCTGAAGCAATATAAAAAAATGTTGTTCAATCATTTTCAGTTTTTTTCCAATTTTTTGTGAACCTGTTTGGGGTTTTCTTGGCAAAGATTTGGGGACGATTGACCATTTCCTTCTCCAGGTCATCTTAGAGATGAGGAAATTGAAGCCATTAGGGTTAAGTAACTTGCCCAGGTAACACAACTAATAAGTATCAAATTTGAATCCAAGATTAGTCTCCTTGAATCTAGCTCTGACGTTTCATTGTGCCACCTCGCTGCCCGTATGAATGAATGTGACATTAAATAAATGTCTGAATCATATAAGAGTATTGCCTTTTGGGACTGGAAAAGATAGAGTATAAATAGGACTCTATATGCCTTATTTAAAGAGGCTCAAAGAGAAAAGAAAAGATTTGAAACAATTACAGAAGAAGTAGGAGAGTTGGAAAAGGATAAAAGGATTGATATGAAGAAATGAAGGTCCATTCAAAATTAATAAATCTGTAGCAGCCCCAGTAGGCATTGTTATATGATTTACTCTGGAACTGTATAGTAGCATGAGAATAGAAACAGAGAATTAGGGTTGTGGGAATACCTCAGAACTGAGATTTGGTGAGACTAGGAATTCATGAGTTGAGGGAATTAAGAAGGAACAAGTGAGATAGTCTTGGACAGTGGGAAAGTATAGAGTAACTACGGGTCATCTCGTGGACACAATATGTTTAAGCACAGGCAGAAATGGAAAGGAAAGAAATGACAGTGTGGAAGAATTTAAGAATCCTGGGCCATGAAGAGGAAATACTTGTGGGTGATAACAATGCTTAAGGAGGGATGAAGTGCATCAAAGGTAGAAATCATAGGAGTTAAGAAGATGGATGACCAGTGCAGTCAGAGTATTTGAGGATACATCAAAAGTCCCTAAGCATAAGGGCAAGTATTGTGAAAGAAGGAAGAGAATAAGGCAGGTAATAACTTTGAGAAAAGAAGAAGCATGTACTTGGGGACAGTAGATAATTTCCACTGGTTTTTGAAAAGGATGTTAAATTTAAATGGAATTAACTTTGAAAGAGAAGAATTTGATGAGTGACAGATGCAAAGGAAAGGTCTAGGAGTGATAGTTGGGAACAAATACAGCTACTTTTAATTCTCTTCTAGTCTCAACTTGTTGTGGGGCATAAGAGAACATATATCTCGAAAAAGTGTTCAGAAATTTAGGATTTTTTTAGGGGTAGCTCTGTGCCCATGAGTGCAAGAATATTTAAAGAATCTGAAAGGGAAATGGTTAAGATAATGGGAAATTCATTAACATAGAATTGGGGTTCCAAAGGAAACAATGAAAGAGTAGGGTAGAGTATAATAAAGATATGAAAGATGGGGGTGGGGGAGGACAGTCAGCTAGGTGATTTAGTGGATTGAAAACCAAGTGTAGAGAGGGGAGGTCCAAGTCCAAATATGGCCTCAGAAACTCCTGACTATTCAAGAAATTTAACCCAATTGCCTAACCCTTACTGCTTTTCTGCCTTGGAACCCACATTTAATATTAATTCTCTAAGACTGAAGAAAAGGATTTAAAAAGAAAAAAGAAGCAAGGAGCATGGAGACAAATGGTTAGGAGAAGAGTTATAATTATCCAGGGGCCCTGGATCAGATATCACCAAGGGAAGAATAATGAGTTCTTCATCTGTAAGAAAAACATACTGCCACTTGACAGGGGTTCATTCCCATCCTTAAGGGCCTTGTGATGCCTCGGGATGGCATCCCTTAGTTAACTCTAAAACAGAAAAGAAAAATGGAAATTGGGACCAGTGTCAGAGGCCTTATTTTAAATGAAGTCCTTATGGAGAGAGGTCTAGAGTGAGGCTCTGGTCTTGGGCAAGGTCCTGGAGGTTAAAAGGTATGGTGTTTGAGATCTCTGGTCATGGGCTGGGTCTGGTCTAACTATAGTGGCTTTGCTCTAGTCCCAGGTGATTAAGGTGTAACCATTCATCTGGCAAGGGCCACACTGGCTCTCTTAATTTACAAGGGAGCTTACATGTCAGCCACTACCCTATGACATTTTTTTCTGAGCTTAGGAAAAAGAGTATGCTAATTCAAGATCAGAAATTAAGGAAGGATTTTTGTTTTCTTTTGTATTGTTTTGGTTGTTTTGTTATCACAGTAGTGTTAAATCTCTAACAAAGGACATGGAGAAAAGAAATAGAAAGGGGAAAGGAGAAATGAAGGAAGGAGAGTCTTCAAAGAAAGAGGGAAGTTTAAAGAAAAAATCTCTTTATTCTCCAATTTCCTCTCCTGGTTCCAGTCTATTAACCAATACTATAATATATTCTGTTTGCTTTTTTACCCAAATGTTTCCAGTATCCTGAATTTAACTCAACTCTAGAGAGGCTAGGAGTTAGGTAGATATAAACATAAATTTCAATTAAGGCAGTGAGCCAAACCTCTGGCTAGATGTTAGGAATTTTCCTAACCAGGAGATCTGGGTAATTGTGATTGTGCTCTTAAATTTTCATTTAATGTAAGTTCCAGAAAAGTAGTAGAAGAAGGGACCAAGGGAACCCAAGGGGTCATTTGATTGTCTCTATGCTAATAAAAAATAAAACAAAGTTAATTTGTGTAACTGACTGTGGCTGATTAAATTTCCAGAGATAAAGGGAGTAGAGACATAACAACTATGGACTATCTCTGACCCACTGCACTCTCTTAATATACCTCCCCAACCAAGGCCCCAAAGTCACTAATGATAATAGTGGGTAGCAAAGAATCATAATGTCATAGTAAAAGAAGAGTAGCTAGAGAATGGAGGCAGTTGGTGGCACAATGGATAGAATGGTAGGCTTGGAATTAGGAAGAAGACATCTTCTTGAATTCAAATCTGACCTCAGGCACATATAAGTTGTGTGACCCTGAGCAAGTTACTTAATTCTATTTGCCTCAGTTTCCTCATCTGTAAAATGAGCTAGAGAAGAAAGTGGCAAACCATTCCAGTATTGTTGCCAAGAAAACCTCAAAGGAGGTCACAAAGAATCTGATAAGACTGAACAACAAGCTAGAAAAGCATTCAAGATCCTGGGTAAGGAGAGGAAATAGGCCAGGCCTCTACTTGGTCTAAGAATGAAGCAAACTCAAAAAGAAAAAGAAAAAAAAAGACATGGAGAAGAAACTTTTTGCTAAGAATTCTTTTCTGGCATAAGTTCAAATCATATAAGTAAAAATTTCTTATATCAGTTGGTGCTTGGACCCATCAAAGTCACATGCTTATATGTACAGGTATGATGACTATAAAGTAATGAGATTAATTTTCTTTTGGAAATTTCTAATACTCCAGAGACCAATGATTTTTCTGTCAAAAGTCACAAGTAACAATAATGCTGAACTCTTTCTTTGACATCAAAGGTGTTGTTTCTGCAGAATTCTTCCTAGAGTGTCAAAAAGTCAATCAGGTTTATTCATTATGCAGAGATTCTGAAGCCCTGGAGAGTCTCTGAAATGATAATGATAATCCCTACCTTACAATTGGATGATATTTTACAGCTAACAAAGTGCTTTCATATGAGGTGATTCACTGACCCCCCCTCACCCTACAAAAAAAAAAACTTCTGATATAGCAAAGGCTCATATTTGAACCCTAATTTTACAAATGAGAAAACTGGCTTGGAATGTTGAAGGGTCTTGCCTAAAGGCATAAGGAAGTAATCTGGAAAAGCTAAGACTTGAATCTATTGTCTTCTGACTTAAGTCAGCATTCTTGTGACTAGATCATGCCTCTTCACTGTGACAGTCTGCCAGCTCAAAGGGCACGTTGAAATGTTTTTGTTTTTTTTAATGATATACCTTATTTTGCTTTGAAGAATAACTTGTAGCAGTTTAGCCCCCTAAAACTCCCCTGAAGAAGGTACAAATATGTCATCATTGCAGAAATTTAAGAGTAGGATGTCAGCTCCAAAGGTATTTCCAAAAAAAAAAGTTCAAAAAAATATGCTGAGCAGTAGTACTATCTTTAGAATCAACATATACCTTCAGAAAGTGATTACTTTGGAATAAAAAACACTTAGCACTATGGATCAGTTCTAGTAAGTCTGAGTAAACATCCATCAATACTTTACAGTTGTACAATGGAAATTTGAAGCCAGTAACAGGTAATACATCAGCAGCAAAGAACTTGCACTGACTTTATTTTTGAATGTTTGTAGAGTATGTTGTTCCATTTTTGAAGAATGAACAACTTTATTCACCCATCCCTATTATTCCAAAAGGAATACATAAAGAAAAAACAGGCAAGTAATATCTTGAGTCTACATCAGGTTAATATATAGCAATGGGAATGAGAAGCATAAAGAACAGACTATTAAAATTTTATGCCCCCATGTTTAACCCAGCAAGAATTGTTCAATTAACATTTATTAATAACCAAGAGAGTTTTAAACAAAATTAAAGTAGGTAACAAATGATGACAAGTTGGTGCATGCAACTAAACTGGTACCTAGAGAAAGTAAAGAGATTAGCTGAAAGAATCTGGCTCCTTGGGGTGGCAACAGAATAGGGATAAAAAGGAAAGAGTTATTTTAAGAGAAGAGAGATGCAAATCTTCTGTAGGCAGACAAGTTCAGTAGGAAGGTAAAAGCAGGCAAACAGGGTGCTGGGTCTAGCAGTGGTCAGAATTAGAAAGAGTGGTAACACTGACTGTGAACTCTGAGGTCAGAGACTGTCTTTGACCTTTTTTTTTTTCATATCCCTAGTGCATAATGAGGTACCTGGCACATCTGTAGGCACTTAACACATGTTTATTGACTGACTGACAGTGGGAATGTCTGGTGAACTTCTGATGCCCAGAAAGAGACTATTCACTTTCATTCCTTCCCCACCACCACCACCTCCCCCCTACTTCTGCCCTGTACCCGCTGATGATCTTTATAACCAGAAAGAGACCAAATCACTATAAGAGAATTGTCTTTCCGAATGGGGCAAGGTAGAGATCCTGGGATTACTTCATTGAATCTACTCAAAGAAACAGCCTTTTTTACTAAATAAACAAACAAACAAACAAATGAATGAATAAATAAATGAGTGAATGAATGAATAAATAAAAGTGAAAAAGACAAAGTCGGAAATCAAAGAATCTGAGATAAAATAATATCACCAAAAAGCAAATGAGAAAGCAAATGTATCTCTGCAACTTAAAAGATTAGATTTAGATTTCTATTTCTGACAGGATCCAAAAGACTTGAAGATTAAAAAAAAAAAAGAAAGAAAGAAAGAAAGAAAGAAAGAAAGAAAGAAAGAAAGAAAGAAAGAAAGAAAGAAAGAAAGAAAGAAAGAAAGAAAGAAAGAAAGAAAGAAAGAAAGAAAGAAAGAAAGAAAGAAAGAAAGAAAGAAAGAAAGAAAGAAAGAAAGAAAGAAAGAAAGAGAAAAGCAAGATCCTTGTAAATTCTGTGTAATGAGAGATATTGAAGAAATGGAAGAACCAACTGTTTCATGTAAAGCTTCCAGTATACAGATCACAGTGGACAGCCACTGGAATAATGTCATCATAATGCCCAATATTATTGAGAATAACTCAATTCAAAGGGAGATTAAGGAAACCAGTGGTAGATAATCTGTCAGGGATAATAGAACTATAATTAGAGAAAAAGACTTCATAGTCAGAACAACAGAAATGAATCATAATAAATTTTTTATGTCAGTCTATAGACTCATAGTCTGAGCTTCTGGTCTCAATGACATTGCCTATGACTTTGTGCCAGTTTATCAACATTGCCTCTTCTTCTCTTCTACTTCCAAAATGGATACTACTTATAATATTCAGAACCTTTTTACCTTTTAAATAATCTTAAGGAGTAAATTTAAATAATCATCAAAATTGTGATTTAAAAAAATAATAACATTGGAAATCTCTGTGTGTATACAAATAATGAATACATGACTTTTTGAGTATGTTATAGAAAATTCACCTTTGGAAAGTAATATTAATAAATGTGTAATAATATCAATAAACATTCTAAAACACCTGATACTAACATCTTGCTAATAAGCAGACTTTGTTAAAACAGCACTCATTTTGAAATTGGGTCAATTTATGAATATATAAACAAAGAGTATATAGAAAGTTATTCAAGTCATTTCTGAAATGTCAATAAAACTTTTTCCTTCACACAGCAAAAGAAGGATCTATAGTCTGAGGCAAAGTTGCTAAGCCACAGGTCCCCCAGTTAGATAGAGGTGTTCAGGATTACCAGAGAAAAGGCTGGACTTCTTTCAGTCATTAGGAGAATAATGAGATGACTGCTTGGTCTAATGGGCTCCTCACCAATTATCTGGATAGATAATCTCCTAAAGTCTGAACTTCCAAAATAAAAAATG
Source organism: Monodelphis domestica (assembly GCF_027887165.1). Classification (NCBI taxonomy): domain Eukaryota; kingdom Metazoa; phylum Chordata; class Mammalia; order Didelphimorphia; family Didelphidae; genus Monodelphis; species Monodelphis domestica. The sequence continues at coordinate 218,882,303 of NC_077229.1, read as the reverse complement.
ATAATCCTGCTAAAAATGTGTGGTTGAAGTTATAATCTTAAAATATGTGGTTTTAAGATATGATACACATAGGTGTAGCTCAGTAGAAGGCAACCAACCAGGTCTGGAGAAAGGAGGTCCTGAATTCAAACCTTTCAGATATTTCCTAGCTGATGAACCTGGGCAAGTCACTTAACCCCAACTGACAAGTCCTTACTGCTCTTCTGCCTTAGAACTCATACTTTGTATTGATTCTAAGACAGGAGGTAAAAGTATGCATATATATAATAAGTATATGTATATATTACACATACAAACATACACGTAAAAATGTGATGGAACAAGTACAAAAAAAATAATGTCTTTGGTCTATTAATGAAAAAAATCTCTGCCAGTCTTGTAATTTTTAAATAGTTACAAATGCAGAAAATATTAGTTAATTTATGAATGTGTAGGGAAAATATAAATATTCTATCTATTTGAAACATATGATAAAGCTTCACACATTCACTTTAGTCAGAAAATAATCTAGAAAATAATTAGAAAGGAGAAAACACAAGCCTTTCCCAAACAAAGTCCTATCTACAAATATTTTCAGTAGCATCCCACTCTTGAAGGAGAGCAGAGGGTTAGGGAAGGAGGGGACCAGGAACCCTTCAATGAATAAAGAAGTAAGGAAATAGATATTTATGAAACCAAAGCAAAGCCAATAAGTAAAACAATGTCATGTTATGCATAATGCCAGGGAAACTTGCAAAACTCACTGAAACCACAATCCCTAAAACTTAACTTGGTTTGGGGTTTTGGCAAGAGTGAGTTTCTGCTCCAAGATATATATATATATATATATCTATAAAGCTATATATATATCTATAAAGCTTGAGTCAAATTTACAACACTCTGACACAGTGCAGGATCATTGTGTTTCTCTTTGGTTTTCTCTACATTTCATCTCTCCTCATTAATCTCAAAGAATTATCCCCTTCCACTGAAAAATGGGGTTTGTACTGTCTAAATTCAAGACTCTAGACTCATCAGGAAGGAAGACTGCAATAAAATCTAAAACTTCTCCTCTTCTCCTTTTTTTCACAATATTATACCACATAGAACTGCTGAACAACAAATTCAACTCTACAAGTATCTATTAAGCAACTATCATGTGCTGGTTCTTGGGAAAGCATACAAAGATTTTTTTTTTTTTAATGGAATAATTGTTACCCGCAAAGAGCTTACAATTTAGCAAGGGTCAAAAGATATATGGCAAGTGAATATAAAATAAAATGGAATGTGACTGATGCATGTGGGAAATATTAAGTACTTATGGGATCTCTTAGGAAGGAAAGCCATTTGGAAATTGAGTAACAATGCAGAAAAAACTATTCTGAAATTCCTTCATGAAGAAGTCTTTCACAAAAACCATGAATTACAATTCTATCTGTTGTTACTATCTACATCATGGATGGGAAGCCATTCCATTCCTAGATATGTTGGAACTTAAGAATTATTCTTTATTACAATAGAGATTACTATCTGGACTAGATAACCTGTTCTGTGCTGGTCTACATTGCTCACTTTTCCTACAGTTCTAGAACTGTAATTGGAGAAGTTCTATGAACCTATGGAGACCAGGCAAAATATACCACATGAAATTGCATTGCTGTCCCAGTTTAAAATAGAGGCAGTGTTAGCTGAGATATTTAAGGAGGAGGAAGGGTGGTGCCATTTCTAGTGGATAATTAGACTGGCCACAAATCTTGCCTTTAGGTAGATTTGATTGCATGTGAAGCATGGGTCAAACCCAGGTAAGACTTCAACACTTGGGGAAAATATGATTGCACTGTCTGGGTTTCTGGGGAATTTTCCCTTATTTGGATACATTTCTGTGGGTCTTTTCTGGGTGTGGTGGCCCAAACTCGCACTTACAAGGGAAGGTAGCCAGGGAAGTAGAATGTTGTATTTGTGTGTCCTATATACTGGGCATTTTATATGTAATGTCTTCACTTGATGACCACCCAGTTGGTAGTGGGTAGAGAAATTTTTTTTGTAAAGGCTAGGTCTATGATAAGGCTATTTAATTTTTTTTTACTTTTCTAAAATCTACATTCCTAATGTGTCAATTATTCAAATATTCTGTACCATCGGTCTAAAGGAATGCTTAAAAACCACAAAAATAATATGAAGGAAAACTCAGAGGCAATCTCTTAAAAAATTGTTCCTAGAAGCACACAAAAAATAATGAAACACTTGAACTAAACCACCTCATGATAAGTATCTATGCTATGCATAACTCCCTATATACTTACCAGTGCAGAGTATGTAGCAAGTGCTATTCATTGATTGATTTATAATAAGTTTTCAAATGTTTTAAGGCAAAATTCTATTTATTCTAACCCAGCTCAAGCCCCAGTACTCTCCATGTCACTTTTCCACCTTTGCCCTAGTAGCTTTCTGACAACTAGAAATGTTTCACCTCCCGTGGCCTCTTCCTCCAATTGGTGAGTTTTTCTTTAGAACCTCCATTTGAGGAACTAACTATGCCAGCCATGCTTGCCTCTTGCCCAACTCAGCTCCTGACTCAAAAGAGGAAGAAGTCATGTGGAAATAACACTAAATTTGGCTTAGAGTTGTTGGGTATGAATCCCAGCTCTACTACTTACTATATGTGTGATCCTGGACAAATCACTTCATCTTTCTCACACTCAAGTTTCTTCATCTCTTCAAATTGGACTAGATGATCTCTAAGGTCCCTCACAACTCTTTGCCTTATTATTGTTTGCCTTGGTGATGGAGCCAGTGGAAACCCAAGTAATTGAGTTCAAATCACTGTCTATCTAGTAATTTCGTAAACAAAAGTAATTAGTTGTGGGTTTTTAAGAATCAGGTTAACAAGTATTTATTAAGTTCCTACTGTAGCCACACACTGTGCTAAATACAGGCTATTGACCAGAACTCTGTTGCCTTAAATTGAATATATTTTAGAGATTAGGGAAAGAAATGGAAAATTAGGAAGAACTCAACTAGCATGTTTCCACATGTCAGTACTATAAAATACGGCACCATGCCCATCCCTTCAAATTGTTCTCTTAATCTTTCTCTATGGGGATTCATTTTGTTTTTGAGGGTTTTGCCCTAATATTTTTGAACTTGTATTGTGTTTTCTTGACTAACCTTTAAATTCACTATCCTCTTTGCCGATATTCTATATTTGCCTTTGTTTACTCTGCTAATTGAGTGACTTTGGTTATTTGGTTCAGCCTAAGCTGCTCCTCTCTCCTTGAAGCTCTCTGACTTCTCAATCCAATTTACTCCTTTTAATTAGCTACTTATACCTGATACATATACTAAATTCCTTTCTGCCTTGCAAGGAGATAGAGTAAACAATTCTATACTTTTACAATTACCCCCAGTAAAATATCATGGACTTTACTGGCACTAGATATTAATTTAATCAAACCATTCCATTCCTTACTATGATGCTCAATCTGGGCATTAGGAAGGAGGTGGGTTCCTGAAGGCTATGCATAGGCTCTGTCACATTCTACTTCCTAGCTGGAAGACCAGGTTATAGACTGCATATCTGTTGACCAAAGACCAGTACCAGTCTCAGATTCCTGGGATTCTTCACCAGGTAGCTGAAATGTTGAATTTTTGGGTTAGAGCAATGATTAAAAACCTTGTGACAAGTCATTGAGGATTTTGGTTCTATACCAGTGAAAGGAGATCCTACCCTGAAGAAATCAAGGATAACTATAGTTTTGTAGTAAAATCCCAAAAACATGGCAGTAACCTGGGAAAATGAACTCTCTTAGATTGATAAAGTAGGTAAGATTATTGTCAGAAAAGGTCAAGTGGGGACAGCTGACAGTCCCTTCAATAAATTGACCTGGAGAAGAACTTTGGACCAAAAATCTTTTTTTTTCCCCAGAATGAATGTGAATAGGATAGACTCATGGCAGCAGACTTCAACTTCCCAGAATTTCTATAAAAGTGATAATATGAACAGAAGCAAAGTGGCAAGCCCATGGCCACAAAATTAGTAAATGTCTGAGGTCATATTTGAACTCAAGTCTTCCTTACTCCTTGACCTTGTGTTCTCTTCATTGTGCTATCTACTGTGATACATAAAAGTTTTTATAAATGCATATGATTTCATAAGAAACTCCCATGCTCAAAGATAAATTGAGAGAATTAAGAATTATTTCAAATTTGAAAAAAAAAAAACCCTCACCTATTAAACTCTAGATTTCAACTTTACAGACCAAAGCTCAAACAAAAAAGAAAGGAAAAAAAACCCACAAACAAAAAGCCATGAGCTCACTTCTTTTAGTGAATAAAAGACCATCAGAATGGCCAAAACTAACATTACAGTCAGATCAGTCTCTAAGACACAAAAGAATAGGCCCATGGCAAGCTTGAGTTGTTGGTTACAAGGTATTAAGAGAGAATCTTAATTTGTATTTTTCACAATAAGAGACTTTTAGCTGAGTAAGGAAAGTTCAAGGCAGGACCAAAGAAGTATGATGTAGATGTTTATTCTCTGTGATCAAGACCAATTTTTGAGGTAGTGAAAAGAAATTCAGAGTCCAAAGAAAAAACAGAAACTGTTTCTTAGATGAGATGGTACAAGGGTGCATTTCTCTGCCTTCTTCATTAGCAACTTTAAGGCAACCATGAAAATTAGCTCTCAAACATATTCTGAAGCCTTAAAGAAACTCATGTGGCCCTGACAATAATTAAACAGTGAGTATTAAATTGACATTAATGATTCTATTTCTTTCTTCTATTTTCTCATTTGTGTTTTCATGGGAATCTGTAAAAGAATTCTGTTTGAAGGTGTCACTATGCCTGCTGACATGGAAAGGAATGCAGAGTTATGGATTACTAGAAAGATCAGAAAGGAATGTGGATAAATAAGGGTTAGTGCACATATCAAGATTCTATGGCTTAATGATTCTTGGCCTAAAGATTTCTTAAAATAATTTAGAAGAATGGGAATGATGACATATCAACCTAGAAGTTTGAAGCAATACAACATGTCCTGGAGAAGTCCAAATAACAAAGTTCTTCATTAAAACAACACAAAACACTTTGGTACATTGTGACCTCATCAAGGGGAGTATTCTTTTCAATAATGCAAATCAAGGAACATTCATGTCCTGTCAGCTTAGTGAGAATTACTGTCTCATTGGACGCTTCCTCTGCATGTCTTCCTGGACATTTCTACAGGAAATATATCCAAATGATTCCCAATGAACATAATTTCTCTACATCTGTATTACTCAACACAACTCCTTTCCTAGATCTACATCTCTTTGATGAGGTCTTTTAAGCTATTCTTTTAATTCATTTCTTCATTAGTAATATGATAATGAATATGGGAAATGCATATTATGGGCACAAACAGATAATCAAAGTTGATTCATATAGCTTTGGCTAAGTCATATATGATTTGCACCATTTTAATATCACCAAGATAATATTTGTGTTTCAAAAAAGATTGGTTTCTTTGTATTGGGAAGAAGGAAATATACAATTTCCTAAATTTAATTCATTCCACTTTTTTCATCTCATTCAATACTGAGCCCATGTTTCTGCCTCTGCTGTTTTGATACATGAAGTGTACTGATTCTATGGTATGTTCATCCTACTGTAGATCAAATTATAGATCATAGGCATTCTTCATTTACTTTTATTTGTATTGCAACCTAAACTCTTCTGAGTAATTGTGGAACTCATTCACTATGGTTTGCAATGTTTGGGGGTTTAATGCAGTCAGCTGATATCATCCCCAATCAAAAGCATCTGGAGGTCCTCACTATCAGAATCTTTCTTCCATTCAGACTCTGTTCTAGACATCCTCCATAACCATAAGAGCACAAAATGGAGGTGGTGGAGGGGGACTATAAAACATAAATATAATTCTTATTCTTAAAATAAGTGCTAAAACCTCAGAGATAGAGGAATCTAAAAAGTATTCCTAATTTGGCTCAGTTTTCAGGGAACACTGAAGTTATTCCGACATCCACAGTGTTTGTTCTTTCTTAATGAGCTGCTTACTTGGTTGGTGGTACTTTAAATATTAAACTCTAAGAAGAAAGGTGTCTGAGTAGAAAGAAGAGGTTATACTAAGCCTTCAACAACTTTCTGGCATATCACCTAAGTGGATAAACCTAAAAGTATTTCATTTATATAGCTACATTGTCTTCATTAAGCATTTATCTCCAAGGACTTCCACAGAAAGTAGAATAACATACCAACTTTCTAAATGCTGAGATGTGTAAGAGGCAAGATATCAGGAAATAGAATGATATTTTTAAAAATCACATGTCCTGTTTTTAGTGTAGCCTTTACTTCATCTTATGCTGAGTGCTAAATGGTATAATAAATGTTTTTTTTCCCTTTCTTAAGAAAATTAAAGAGACAAGCAGTATTCCATACTAGAGTAGAGAATCATAGAAGATTAGGGCTGAGAGAAATTTACTAGACTATCTCACTGCTCCCTTCTTATGAACAAGAACTGGTTTCCATTTCCTGGAAATCTCAAAACTCAGAGTACTCTAGGCGAGAAGGTAGTTCTCATTATCAAGGCCTTAAGTAATGTGTAGTAGAGGATCCCAACAAGCTTTACCCCTCCTCCCAGCAAATCCTAGAAAATTCCAAAGAGGAGAGCACAGTAGAAATCATTGCCGGATTTACAATAGAGCTTAGAAAAGGCTTAAAGATCGATTATAGAGATTGATAGAAATGGAGAGACTTGAGAGATATCTAATTCATCCTCCTTGTTTCATAAAAGATCACAAAGCAAAATCAAAAAGCTAGTTAGCGTTCAAGTTGCGAGTCAAACCCGAGTCTTGTGACTGCTAGTTAAATGCTATTTCTCCAGCTCCTTCATTAGACAGATGAGAAACTAACCCCAAAAGGTTATATGACATGTGCTCAACCACAGTTTCATTAGTGGTGGGGTCAGTATTGGAGCCTATGTTTCCTGGTTCATTGCTTCTCATCACAGGATTACTTCCATCTGAATGCTGACGTCTATAGAAGATTAACTCAGTGAACTTGTACAAAGAAAATATCTTAAATCTCCTAGAGGAGGTAGGCAAGACTGCTGTCCTTGGTATATGCTTGGTAAATATGTGTTCCTTTAACAAAGAAATAATTATTGACAAGTGGCAAGCAAGAAACATTCTTCACCTACCATCCAAGGTCTTTAAGGAGAACTGGCCCACGCTGAAAAAATAAATTATTTTTCCATTTGGATACATGGCTTTTTTGTGACTAGAGAAGAAGCATGAAGACCGTACCATCTTCTTCATGACCTGTCATTCTGTATTATTTCATAGAATCATATGAAAGAGAGTGTTAGCAAATTCATGCCGTGAATCCTGCAGATGGATTTTTCATTTTCTAAAAACATGCCAGTGTAACAACAACAAAAATCTCTTTCAAATAAAAAAAAATGATAACTGTCACTGAACAACTGAAAACAGAAGATGTGATTAAAATCTTTTTCTAATGAAAGGCTTTAGAAATGGATACACATTGAGTCTAGCTACATGATGGGTTGCAGATGCCTTGTTCAGGTGTAATTTGAATCCACATTATACTTAATAAACCACAGTATGTTCACTTGTCCTATTAAAACTGCATTCTACCTTACTGGGGCTGAATAATTTGTATAAAATTGATTGCTACAGTTCTCACTAGAAGCTCTAATTGCATTCCTGGTATAACTTAAAATGATAACCTTATCTTAATTAGTAGCATACTGCAGAAATGCTTGTGAAAGCCTCTGAGAATTAACCTGCATTTTTAAACAGAAGCCTTGGGGCTTTTTAAATTTTTTTAAATTCATGTTGAACACATGAGCCAACGCTAATTTATCAGAAACAACAATGGAAAATAATCAAATTGTGACAGAATAAGGAACATTGCTAATACTTTCTCTGGTCACACAGTTTGCATTTCAGTGAATAGGACTAGACCCAACTCTAGTCTATTAGGAGTCTAATTGTAGAGGTGGTCAGTGATACTCAGCACTGAGGGCTGAATCTATTCTTTCTAGTCTCACATGTATTCATCATATTAAATATTAGGCCTTTATGAGTGTAATGGGGTAAAAAGGCTGAGGAGTATTTATTCCTCCCCTAGGGATCTCTCACTACCAGGACTATCTCTGGTGGTCCCCTAAGCTGCCATGGCAGATGCCTACCATAATCAACACTATTTCAGCTGCTCCTGAATTGCCTTCAACCCACCCTCTCTGACACCCATTTCTAGGTCACCCAGTGTCCTGAAGGGAAAGATTCTCTATGGAAAGTCTCTAAAATGAGGGGTTTGAAAGAGAAGAGCTCCGAGGTCTCTGCTGGCTTGAAATCTATGATCCCCTAACAATGTTACTATTCTATACTGGGGTTCTTGACTATTTTTGTGTCATTGATCCTTCTGTGAGTCTGGTGAAGCCTATCTCATCTCAATACAGTGTCTCTAAAATGCATCAAATAAAATACATAGAATTACAAAAACAATTATATTGAAATAAAGATTTCTATTTTTTTCCATTCAAGTTCATAGATTTTCTGAAATCTTTCCATAACTCCAGATTATAAACCCCTGTTCTATACCATTAACACGGCAAATACTTGAGCGTTGATTTATTAACTATCAGCTCTAAGTTAAATGATAAGGTGTTACCTACATGCTTATAGAAATAGAAATATGTAGCACACAAAATGAGTCATAACTATTTTTAGCAAATGGAGGAGTTATATGAAGTTTTCAGGGTGAAAAGTATAGATTTTGTGACAAAGAAATGAACAAGTTTGCTCATTACATGAATGAATTTTGCCAATCATTTCCATCAAAAGATGGCAGCTAGCTGGAATTACCCCTTCAGGTGTACAAAATCTACAAACTACTTGGTAACTCATGAGGCCATATTAACATGTTGCCAACTTAACTCTTAGGAAACTGCTGAGAAAATGTCACTACTAAAAAAATTCTTCAAATGTTGGTAACTGAAGACTGTCACTTGTTTGGAAGTGGGGATGTTATTTGGTTAAAATTGGTCTCCTTAATTACTATAAATTCAGGTTTTCCTTCTTTGGAAATGGAAGTTGGTTCTTTCATCAGAACCCCCTTCAGCTTAATTTACAAATAAATATTATATAGGCTTGTCTATGTGAAATTGGCCAAAGATAGCCAAATTGAATTTTATAGAATATAATTATCAAGAATAAATATTAAAATGTAATAGAATGTGGTGAGGTGTAAATGTTTCAAACATCTCTGGTGTTCTGGAGACTGCCTTAATTAAAATTCCATTTAGCTTAATTTATATGCACAGAATATAGAAAAATCAAACACGGGAAGAGACAGGTGCACATGAATACTGGGTCTAGAATACAGTCTAAAAATTTGCATCCTCAAAAAAAATCATCATTTTCCTTCTTGACTAACACCAGTGAAGTGCTCACATAGGATAGGAACACATGCTTTTTATTTATGTTAGTTTTCTCTTATACAAGACATAGCATTTCACAGATGTATTATGTATGCATGTGTGCATATGATATATATGCAAATCCACATTATCTCTGAAGTCCCATAAATGTCTCTATATTGCTCTGAACCGCAAGCTCTAAAATTCTACTTCTGGGCATGAGAAAAGAGATTAAAGATTTCTGAACCTATATTAGAACGACAAAATGGGAGAAGCAAACAGCCTAATATTAATCTGGCATGAAAATCCCAGTGCAGATATATACTTCAATCATCAGATATTTCTTCAAAAAAGTAACACCAATCAATTCTATTTTAACAAGATCATTTAGGTTGTATAAAAAAGAAAGTCTTCATATAATTTAACTTGCAGTTAATTTTGTAGATTTGAGTCAAATACTGAATGTCTCCGAGTAAGAAATTTTAGCTTTTTACCATTATTGTTTCATGCTCATTTACAACATTAATGTGCTAAATAGGGGCTGCAGGAAAAATCTTCAGTTATTTTAAAACAACCCATCTCATGTTTCTGTTGATTCTTCTGCATGGGAAACATAGTCATCATCACCTCGGGTGAGATACCAATAAGAATTTTGCTAGCCCTTTATAAATCCATTAATCACTCCTATGAAAGTCGCTGCCTGCTTTTAACAAAGATAATGTATGTTATTGGGATTATACCACTGCATGCAGACTCATTAAAGAGAGATAGACCAAAATTTATGGCTAAGCCTTTGGACAGCAGGGCATTATTTTAACCATAAAATCCCGATCTGCAAGGAGAGTGGCCAAGCCAGAGGAACCATTAAAGACTTATAATTAGCATCAATCAATGTGACACTACTGTTGACATCTTTATTACTTTAAATACACTAATCAAATACTTCTGCATTGAGATAGAAAGATTGATAGGCAGCTAGACATAGAGAATGTCCCTATAGAGAACAATTTTAAATTATCTATTCAAAAGATAACAAAAAGACACTGGCATTAATTAAACAGAAGTCTAATGCAAAGGACTGAAATGGTAGAAGTTGAGATAGAAATACTGGGTTTGGAGTGGCCAAACCCTGAGGTCTTGCTTATCTCCACCCCTTTGTCAAAATGAACACATACCTGCCTCCCTCCCTTCTATGTGCATCCCAACCAAACTTGCCTGATTTGGAGGAGCAAATCACCCAAAGGAATCATTGCTTCAGGCTACACTCTGTCATAGAAATAAATAGTTAAAGACCAATGCCTAGCATTTACTCATTTCTCCAGCTCTCACACTCTACACAAGCAGCAATGATGAAGAGAAAGAGAGAGAGAGAGAGAGAGAGAGAGAGAGAGAGAGAGAGAGAGAGAGAGAGAGAGAGAGAGAGAGAGAGAGAAACAGGCTAGCTGATCTTGGTGTTATTTACATAATTACAATAGGGACTGTCAATATTATCTAATTGCATCAGTGCTCAATTTCATACCACACAGACTCTAAAATATGCTGTTATTATTACTGCTCATATAAATATTTCAGTATTAATGAGCAAGAAGCTGTTCAGCATCTTTGCCACCCCTCGGGCCCATATGGTCGTGTACCTTAATGAGAGCAATTTTTAAGGAGGCACTATTCTCCAAACAGTGCCACACTTCCTCAGTGGTGACAAAGGGAAATTCTTATTAGGGATGGGAACATCCATTCCAAAAGTGAACTGGCTCTGATAAGAACCCCAATTTTGGAAAAGGTTTTTGTTGTTGCTGTTGTTGTTGTTATGTATGTGTGTTTAAGATAAGCTAAGTCAAACAAGATTAAAGAGCTTACAAGGCATCTCCCCTAGGGAACAACTTCATTTCCTTCAAACAGTATTATAATAACAAATGCTTTCATTATTATGGTGATGAGGTCTGATGGTCATTAAGCTACAAGTTAGGTTTGATTTATAGGTTATCTGACTGATACATCCACCAAGAGGTTTAAAAACATATTAGATTGTCTCTGAATTACACATAAGGATTTCCCCAGACTGATTCTCAAATAAAAGAAGTATGTGCCATAGCCAGGATCTGGGTTTGAGGTTGTCTTTTCAATTCCCACCTTCTGTGCTCTTCTCCAAAGGCAATGGAAATGTGCCCATTGCTTCTTCTGAATTCATTTGAGGAGGAATCAGAGGTTAAAATAATCCAAGGAAGTAGTTAACCCTCCCTCCCTCTGCATCCCCCTTTCAGTAATCTGAAACAGCATCAGCCCACTCAACTTCAGTTCAGCTTTTGAATTTAACATTACAGGAAAGAACATTTTCCATTACAACATGATAGCCTTACAGAGGCTAAGTAATGAGAAAATGCAGTAATTTGGCCATTGAAAATCCAATTAGCTTAAGCCAATATTTATCAAATCACTCCTCCTAAAACATTATACTTCAATTTTAAGTGAGTTACAGTACTTTGAATTGTCAAGCCAATAGCTTTCTCCAATGAAGTCATCAAACCTTTCAAGATCTTATATTCATTTTTAAATGCCCTGCAAGGTCTCTCAAGTGAGAATAGAAACCACTAAAATGAGAATTACCTGCACTAGGGACAGAAAATAACATAGCCCGAGAGACAAGTACAGAGGTAACTAGACAGAGACAGAAATAGAAATCTAGCCATAGAGGTGGAAGGAGAGATATGGAGAGACAGAAAGACATAAATGGTTAGAAAACTATTACAAGGAGAGCAACAAGTTTCCAGGATAGAAAGTTTCTGCCCCATAAAAAAATTGCCTTGCATCATCCAGAGTGGAGGTTTCCTTAACAGTATCAATGTAGATCTTGTTTTCAAGTACATTAGGAGTCATGTGGCTCTTGTTGATGTCCAAGCAATGGGGAAGATTATGCAATTTATATGAGATTGGCCTTCCCACTTATGGAAAAATTGCCAGCCAGTCAGCCACAAAAAGTCTGTTGGACACATGAATCAGGGATGGGCATTCCAGAATCAGGCTTTTGTGCTAAGTCCCTAACAAAGAAGTTGGTAATAAACAAGGTTTGTTCAGCTGGGAAATGACACAAGTAGGGGTACAGTCACTTCCTGGTCAGAGGCCACTGCTTTTGCCAAAAATAAAGACAATGCTGAAAATGTGTATGCACATCACCCCAACCAAGCATGGTTAAAAGGAAAAATGACTCCAACACAAATGATTCATAGATATGAGTCTTAAGATGCAGGGGCTTATAAAAGACACCCCTCACTTCAGCAAGACTTTAGCAACCCATATACTAAGCTTCCTAGTTATTCACTGCCTATTGTGTGCAAAACAGAAGAAACAAAGAAGGGGGAAAGGGGATAATAGGACAGGGACAAACATTTATATACAAAATAGTCAATAATCAAAATGGGGAAAATGTATTTGTCAAATTAAAAGATGAAATGGAAAGAATATCAAAGGAATTGGTGGGAAGGAGAGTAAAGGAAGAATGTCTAACAGTACCAGATTTTAAAATTTATTATAAAGTAGTAATTATCAAAATAATCTGGTAGTGGTGAAGAAATAGAAAAGTAGACCAGTGGAACAGAAAAGACATATTACAAACTCATGTAAAAGATTATAGCAACCTTTTGTTTGACAAAAGTAAAGGTTCAAGTTTGTGGCATAAAAATTCATTATTTTGTAAAAATTGTTGAGAAAATTGGATAGCAGTCTCACAGAAACTAGATGCAGACCAGCATCTTATCCCATTTACCAAGATAAGATAAAAAAGGATACAGGAACTAAGCATTAAGGGAGACATCATAAGCAAATTAGAAGAGAAAAGGGGGCAGCTGTAGGGCTCAGTGGATTGAGAGCCAGGTCTAGAGATGGGAAATCCTAGATTCAATTCTGGCCCTGTGACCATGGTCAAGTCATTTAACCCCCATTGCCTAGTCCTTACCACTCTTCTGTCTTGGAACCAATACACAGTACTGATTCTATAATGGAAGGTAAGGGTTTTTTAAAAAAAGGAAACATATTACTTATCAGATTTATGGATAAAAGAATGATCTATGAAGAAACAAAAGACAGAAAACACTGTAAGATGTAAGATGGCTAATTATGAATACATTAAGTTAAAAAGGTTTTGTACCAATAAAACTAATGTGTAAATCTTAAAATTTCTCAGACTATACCTTAGAAGATTTGATTAAGCTATTCCCCATTTTAAACAATGGAGGTACTTAGTCAGGAATGTATTGAGAACTTTAAAATTACTCCACCCTGCTCAGACAGTGCCTAAGGGGAAGATAAAGTTGTAAAATTGCTGATGGAAGAATGAAAAATTCCCAACTCATACTTATAGTGAAGCCAAAACCTTAAGCTAGGTGGTCTGTTTTTAGATCTAATACAAAAGGGTGCGAAGTACCTATAAAGGTTAAATTAATCACTAAAAGGTCAAGCAACTTACAAAGGGCAAGCTTAGCAAAGAGATGTGAAATACTCAGAAGATATATTCTAATCAGAGAAGGTGATAACAAAAGAAGATGTGAACTAAGAATGGACAGTCCTAGGGAAAAGCATCTACTGTGATTGGTAGATGTGAAAATTTAGGGGAGGTGACATAAGAGAAAATTCTCTTTAAAAGGAGATCAGGAGTTCAGAGGAGGGGCTCTCTGAACTTATTTGGAGTTTGGAGTTAGTTTGGAGGAACTGGGTCTCTGAACTGAGTTCAGGAGTTGAGGATTTCAGTGAAGGACTGGAGTTTTGCTTTAGGACGATCTTGTGGTGAGTGACAAAAGACTGACCAGTGTCTCTTAAGGCTATTCCTACTATTTTCTCTTTCTCTCTCTCTCTCCCCCTTCCCTTAATTCCTTCATTTTTATTAATTAAAATCTCCATAAAACCCAGCTGACTTGAGTATTTTCATATTTGGGAATTTTTTCCATGGCGACCACTTATTTTTGATTTAAATCAAGACACTAAAAATTATCTTTACAGTTTTGGCAATTCACAGTCTTGAAACCCACATTTTTGTGGTTACGAATATAAATGAAGATTAGAAGGAACGGAATAAGCCGGGGACAAATTTTATAGACAGTTTCTTGAATAGAGGTCTCATAGATAAAATATAGAGCTTTGTCAAATATATGAGACTATGAACCATTGCCTTATTGTTAAACAGTCAAAAGATATGAATAGACAATTTTCAGATGAAGAAACCAAAGCCATATATAGACATATGAAAAAATGCAACTAAAATGCAAATTAAAACTACTCTGAGACAGCATCAACTAAATTGACTAAAATAATAAAAGGGCAAAATGACAAGTTTTGGAAGAGATGTGGGAAAATGAGGACACTTGTTTGTGTTAATGGAATTATGAACTGATCCAACCATTTTGGGAAACAATCTGATATGTCCCCAAAGTTATAAAACTGTGTATATACATTTTGACCCAGCAATATCACTATTAATTTTATTAACTAAAGTGATCAGGGAAAAAAGAAAAAGAACCTATATGTCCTAAAATATTTTTGGCAGCTCTCTTTGTAGTAGCAAAGAATTGGATATTGAAGGGATGTCCATCAATTGGGGAATGGCTAAAGAAGTGTGGCACATAATTGTGAGGGAATACTACTGCACTGTGAGAAATGACACAGATAAAAAAAAAAAACCCACGTAAAGACCAACATGAAATTATAAAGAATGAAATGAACAAAACCCAGAGAACATATACAGGAATAGAAATGTTGTTTGAAGAATGGCTTGTGTGTATGTCCACTTTCAGAAAAGAGCTGATAGAAATAAGCAAGACATAGTTTTATACATACATGTATATCTTTTTGTCAAATGATGCCTTCTCTAATGAGAGGAGGGGAAGTCAGAGGAAGTTACCTGTGTATTTTAATGTTACAAAGAAACAAATAAATATATATTTTTAAAAAAGATCAAGTGGTTCATAGATTTAGAGGTGGAAGGCTCCAGTTTAGCCTTTTTTATTTTACAGATGAGGAAATTAAAACCCAATAAAGTAAAGCGACTTCTTAAAGGTGAAAATAAAAGAGGTAGGTTTTGACAGCAAGTCTCCTGACTACAAAGTCAATGCTTCTTCTGTTGTATTCTACTGACTCTTAGGAGATTCATTTTATTTTAAGGACCAATATTTGTTCAATGGCCTTAACTCTCAAAAGGCATAAAAGCTGGGCTCATGATTTGATTTGATTCCACATTCTATTATTTCAAACCTAATCTAACTTCCTAGTCCATTTGAAGGAAATAAGGTGTTGATTGGTTGGTGCGTTTTTTAAAAATGCTGATAGGATCATTTTTCATTATGGTATATATTACAAAATGGAACACTTGCCAAGAAAAGGAATGAACTATAGATATTAAGTATATTTTAACATGTGCTTTGTGTTAATTAGTAAACAATATCATAAACATTTGATATGTCAAATAAATTTCTGATTGGTTGCAAGTCCTACCCAAGTTTACAATAAACATTACAAAAAGCAGAGTAATATTTTTCACATGGTAATTGGGTTGTCATTTTTTTCCTGTGGAAATGCATAATTTTATATAAGTGGTCTTTTCCTTTCCTTAGACAGTATGATATTACAGGAAAAGAACTGAGTTAAATGTCAGGCGGCTTGGGTTTGAATTCCTCTGATGCCATGAACTAGTTGTATAGCAAATCATTTTACCTCTTGGGGCCTCTCATGGGACTTTTAAAACATTTTTTAAAAGTCAATGAAATCAAGAAAAGGTTGTCTTACTTAAATACACAAAGTATTTTTTAATGAAGCAAACAAAAGAAATTGAGTTCAGGAACATTGTCATTCAGTCATGGCTGACTCTCCATGATCCCATTTTGATATTTTCTTAGCAAAGACACTAGAGTGTTTTGCCATACATAACCTCCTTTAAGTCATTGTGAATATGAAGAACTGAGGCAAACAGGCTTAAGTGACTTGACCAGGTTCACACAATAAGTGTCAGAAGCCAGATTTGAACTCATAAAGATGAATCTTCCTAATTCTAAACCCCATACTCTATTCACTGGACGATCCAGCTGCCCCAGGTTCCAGAATAAAATCTTTCAAGCTCTACTAATATCTTTCATAAGAAGCATACTAGTTGGATGTTAAACTAATAATAATGAATAAAAATAATTAGAATTTATATGGTACTTTTAGGTTTATAAAGTGTTTTATAAGTATTACTGTATTTGATCCTCACAAGAACCCTTCAAAATAGGTGTTATTGTTATTTGACAGTTGACAGATGAACAAGGAAGTATATGAGACCAAATACCGGCAATCAATCTGCTTAGCCACCTAGCTGCCTCTAAAAAAGACCTGGATTTTATTTCTAGCTCTGTCACTATCTCATTGTGGGATACTGGGCATATTCCTTAAACATTTTGGGTCTAAATTTCCTCATACAAGTAAAATGGAAAGTTTGGTCCTAGTAGAAAATGTATGATTCTACTTCTCCTACTGCTTGGTGGAACAAGCTCTTACTTTGTGGTCTATGACACAAGGCACAAGTTTGAATCCAAAAAACAAAAAAGATCCTTTCAGAGGCATTTTGAAAATGATTAAAATGAAGGAATTTCCAAACCTTTAGAGTATGTGAATTTGCTTTTGTCTATTTAATAAGAAGGGCTTGGCACTGAAAATAGGACTTGTATGAAATTGTGTTTTCAACTCATTTATTCTTTAAGAAAACTATAAATTATAAAAATAAGATGCATAGAAATAATTTGTAGTTTCTCTGCTGGGAGATTCTTTGGAGCCGATCTGCTTTAGAAGAAAAATACTTTCCTAAGAGAAAAGGCCTCTGTTTTGATCTTCGCCAAGAATTATATAAAGAGAGTAATCTTCTAAACTAAGTCTGATTACTCAATGAATGCATATACAATGGAAAACATCAATGAAATAATCCTTCAACATAATATCTAAAGTCATTATAATCAACACAGCATATGATAATGCTATGGTTGGATAGTCATCTAATATTCATTCATTAATTCAGCCATTCAATGAACAAATAGTGAGCATCCACTAGTTACATGGTACTTCAAGAAAGTCAGAAAATAGGTTGGATAAATGAGAAAACAACAAAATCTAGCCATAGAAAGTTATCATGTTGCTTGGGAACTTCAGAACACAAACTCATAAAAAGAAAACAAAGTGAACATTGCTATATTCCAAGTCTCAGAGAAAAATGTGAACTGTTCTCAAGCCCAAAAAGAATTACTAGAAGCACTCAAAAAGGATTTTCAAAATCAAATAAGAAAAATAAAAGAAAAATTGGAAAAGAAATGAAAAAGATAAAAGACAATCATGAAAAACAGTCAACATCCTAGTGAAAGAGGTGCACAAAATATTGAAGAATACTTAAAACACACAGTAGGCCAAATGATAAAGTATAATAAAAGGATGATCTGTGAGGAACTATGTCTGGGTGTGGTAACTGGATACTCTGGCTTGTGACTAGAGAGCTGCTAAGGAGGACCTTCAGGGATGCCTATTTGTTATGGAGATAGAAGTACTTCTGAGAAATGGAAAGAGATAGAGAGATGCTGCCAACAGGGATACTCTGGGCTGCCAATTGATCACTAATGGCTAATCAAGATATTTCCTACCCTTCCTCTCTCAATGCCACCCTTTACCTCCCAGATTTCCACCCACGCCTTTCTGCTTCCCTTTCCTCTTCCTTGGTCTTAGTCAGCCACCTTCTAAATAACCCAGGGGAACTATGAGATTCCAGAGAAATATTCTTTACTCTTCTTTTCTCAAGTTAAGGAGTTTATTGGTAACAAACAGAATGGGGATTGAGGTGAGAGGGATGAGGTTTATCCCTAATCTACAAGGAGAATTAGGAGGGTGTGGGAAATGTCAGTGCAGCCACAGCTGTGACACAATGACAGTGAGAGAGATGGAGGACAACTGTTTTCTTCTTTTCTTCTTTCTTTAGTCAGACAATCTGTGCTTGAGTAATTCAAGTCCAGACTCTGTCAAAAAAAAAAAAAACAAAACCACAAAGGTCTCTCTCTCTCTCTCTCTCTCTCTCTCTCTCTCTCTCTCTCTCTCTCTCTCTCTCTCTCTCTCTCTCTCTCTCTCTCTCTCTCTCTGCCTAGATCAGAAAAAGTCAGTCTCTTTTGATCAGGAACCCAGAGAAGAGGTTTCTCCTTTCTTGGTCCTTCACCCCCCTGAGAGCCAAAAGTCCCAATTCCTCTCCTCTGGCCAGGCTCCCAACTGCCTCCTCCTGGGAACATTCTGTTTGGATTCTTCCCCTTGATTGACAGACAGGTCAAGTCCTTCACCTTGTTCTGCATGCCTGGCTTATCCTGCAAATCCTCTCTTTCTTCATGTCTCTTCCACAAAAGGTGGCACATGAACACACTGAAGAGAATTATTCTTTAGAAAGCAGAAATGACTAAATGGGAAAGGATACATAAAAACAAACTGATAAGGACTCCTTTAAAAATAGAATTGGCCACATAGGAAAAGAGTTATAAAAGCTCACTGAAGAAATTAATTTCTTAAAAATAAGAAATGGACAAATGGAAACTAATATCTTCATGAAACATCAAGAAAAAATAAAACACAAAACCCAAAAGAATGAAAAAAAATAGAAGAAAATGTGAAATATCTCATCAAAAAGATAAATGACAAAGGAAATAGATTGAAGAGAAATATTTAAGAATTGTTTAACTACCTGAAAACCAAGATCAAAAAAAGATCCTAGGCACCACATTTCAAGACATTATTGAGGAAAATTGCCCTGATATTCTAGAGACAGAGGGAAAATATAAACTGAAAAATTATGTTGATCACATCCTTAAAGAGATCCCTGAATGAATGAAATGAAATGAAAACTCTAAGGAATCTTATAGCCAAATTTCAGAGCTCTCAAGTCAAGGAAAAAATATTGCAAAAATCTAGAAACAAACATTTCAATTACTGTAAAGCCACAATTAGCATCACACAAGATAACAACTTCTACTTGAGGGGATCAGAGAGCTTGGAATATGATTTACAAGAGGCCAAAGAAGGTAGGATTACAACCATGAATCACCTACTGAGAAAAACAGTATAATCCTTCAGAGGTGAAAATTATTATTCAAAGAAATAGAGTACTTTAGAGAATTTATGATGAAAAAACCAGAGCAGAATAGAAATTTGACTTTCAAATATAATAGCCCAGAGAATCATAAAAAAAGAAACAGGAAAGAGAAACATATGGGATTCAATAAGATTTGTTTTCTTATATGAGAAGATGATACTTGCAACCCCTCAGAACTTTTTCATTATTAGGGATGTAATGTTTAGACAGAGACAGGGGGTATAGGCATGAGTTAAATATGATAGGATTTTATGTAAAAAATTAAAACTAAGGGGCAGAACATGGGAATGGATGGGGAGCAGGGGGAGAGAGGTAGACTGGTGCAAATTTTTCCAAATAAGAAATGTTTTAATTTGAATTTCTCTAATAGAGATTTAGAGCACATTTTTATATAATGAGAGAAAGCTTCAATTTCTTCTTTCTGTGTTCATATCATTTCACCATTTTTCAATTGGGGTATAATTTGAATTCTTATGAATTTGAAATTCTCTATGTATTTGGGAAATAAAACCTTTATCAGAGAAACATGCTATAATTTTTACAGTTATTATTACTGTATATTTCCCTCTATCCTATTTCTCCCCTATTATTTCTCTCCTTTCTCCCTATACAATGACAACATCAAAGGTGTTTTGTTTTCAATTATCGCCTCCCTCAATTCATCCTTCTATTAGCATCCCCACTCCCTACCTCAATCCCCACTTCTTTTATTCCCTATTCAGGAAAGAAATCCAAAAGGCTATTAAATTGCACATATCCTTTGACATAGAAATATCAATACTAGGTCTGTACCTCAAAAATTCTTTTTTAAGAAAGGAAACAACCTATATATTTGGCATTTATAGCATCTCTTTTTGTGGTAACAAGGAATTGGAAATTGAAGAGATGCCCATCAAAAAGGGCATGGCTAAGTAAATTATGGCATATGATTGTGGTGGAATACTATTGTGCTATGAGAAGTGACAAACAGGATACAGTCAGAAAAATCTGGAAACATACATGAACTGATGCAAAGTGAAAAGAATGGAACCAGGAGAACATTATACACAATAAAAGAATTTTGTACAATAATCAACTGTGAAAGACTGAACTTCTTTAATCAAGACAATAATCTAAGAAAAAGTTAAAATATCTGTAATAAAATTATATTTGTTTATTTTTTAGACTGTGTTTTATTTCACAATACAACTAAGGTGAAAATGTATTTTGCAAGCTTGTACATGTATAACCTTTTATCTCAGGTAGAGAGAAAGGGAGGGAGGTAATTTGGAACTCAAAATATTAGAAAATGATTGTTAAAAATTGTAATCAGGAAATAATAAATTTTTAAAAAATAAGAAATGGTCATAGACATGATGTCAGAAGACATATGATGAAGTTTATCTCACTCCTCTAAGTTAGAAGATGGTAGACTATAGATGCAGAATGAAGCATATATTTTCAGACTTTGTCAATATGCTGATTTATTTTGTTTGGCTGCTACATCTTTGATGAAATTGAATATTTTACTGGATAAGGTCTTTGTGAAGTGATAGTTTTAAAAGAGCATCAATAAAATATTTTTTATAAAAGAAAAAAAGGAAATCTTCTCTAATGAGATTTCCTGACATTATCATATCAAAAGAATTCAACTGTGCTCTGTATAATATCTGAATATTTGACTTCTTAAGTACATCAAAACAAAATTTACAAACTAAGTATAATTTTTGCATCTACTTAAACCACAAAATGAAAATATTTAAAGGACCTCAACCAATAAGCTTACTGTTTCAAGCTGATTTTCTATTATATTGTTATTTCAGAAATTACCATGGGAAGCTCAATACAGCAATTTGTTGTTGCAGTTAATGGGATACATGCCATAATTATGTGTGCACCATGATGGTACATGAAGCTTGATCCCAGTTTAAGAAAAACACTAGGTGATACCCAGATGAATATAATTACAGGCTACTACCAGCAAATAAATATTTTATCATACCTCTTTTTCCTCAGGGATTTTTTTATGGAAGTTTTCTATTTGGACTTAGAATTATACAATGGTCACTATTAAATACTCTGAAATTTAAACAAAATAGAATTTAAGGAATAGTTTCTACCCAATAGGAGTATGTTTAAAAAATGACCACAGCCTGAAAAATTAGCCCAAGAGCAAAAAATATTATAGTAATAAGTTAGAAGATGCATTTATACACTAGAAATTGAACTTCCATTCTATTACTATAGAAGTAAATTTGAAGGGTTGACATGACTTTTTAAGTTCAACAAAGTGCTGTAGGTATTGGCTTTGTGGAAATCTTGTTGCTTCCAGTTAGTAAGGCTTTGATCATAAGAAAATTTCAAGAACTTTTTGGATAAAGATGTTGCAAAGGAGAAAGCTAACTTGAGAGAAAGGTACTAAATATAAAAACCTGAAATTTCATAGATGGGCTAATAATCAGTTCACAAAGATGGAATGCCTAATGAGATGGGTGGAAGAGTAGTGAAAATAATTTGAGTTCTCAGAGGTAAAGTTTAAAAGATCATCTATTCTATGCTTCTGGGATTCAGTGATGACTATGCCCACTGACATAACTCCTAAACAGCACACATGGCATATAATAAAGAATACTGGACTAAAGAATCTTCAAGATCTAAATTTTGATCCTGGCTCTGACATTCAGTAACTGTGATATTGGGCACATTTAATCTTATCAAATCTTGGTTTTCCCATCTCTAAAGTGAAGATAATAATATTTGTACTACTTTTTTATAAGAAAAAAATATTTTATAAGCCTGAAAGTATTGTAAGTGAAAATTATCATTATTAACCAATCTGATTAGGGAAATAATGTATGATGAAGGCAAATTTTTATCTTTTAGGTTCACTATGAGTCTTTACTTTATACAGGTTCTTCCTTCACACTATGTGAAATCCTAGTTATCAATTTGTACCTACCTAGATCAAGATATCTATATCTCTGCTTCCTGCCCCTAAACTCTATATAAAATACTATACTGTGATTTGGAGATTGTTGGACATGTCCATCAATGCACAAGCACTAAATGCAAAACTGAACTTTTTTTTTTTCACCACGGCAAAATACATCATTTTACCAAATTGAAGGTGCTTACCCAGGAGAAATTTTCTTATGATTTCAATACTATGCATTTCCAATTTTAGCAGAACCTAAAGGTTTCCAAAACCAAGTTATTCATTAACTCTTAAACCCCAAACTACTGACTTCTAGGATCCCAAATGCCTGTGATCCGGAAGCTTCAGGTAAGCCTGGTTACAATTTTTTGTGCTCTTTCCAAGGTCATTGTATACAAAGAGCCCTTTAAGGTTAGATCATCGTGTAGTCAAGAATCCATGATGGTGAAACTAAGGGTTTTTGCACTTACCTGAGTTAGTGATATTACTTTCTGATTCATGATTCTCAATCTATCCCAGAATTAGAGACAAGATTAGAGGCTAAAACTGTGATTTCATTATTGTAGGACTTATAAGACAAAGTGCCCTCTACTAATGAAAACTTGACAGTCTTAAGTTTCCAAGAGCACTAACAGGTTGAATGACTTGAGAATATCACCAAGCAAGTATGATTCAGAGATAGGACTTTGACCCCAGGTATTCCTGCCTTCAAGGCCACTAAATTGTCTCAACCTCAGATTTAAATTAAGGTCACTAACACATAAATAAGGATATCTATGGGTCATCATAGTTTTAAAATATAATATTATCTCTGGGGTTTTTTGGAATTTTTATTTACTTGTTTAAATGTTTCCTCATTCCATTTTAATTCCTTTAGTCTTCTTGAGGCTATAGACTTCATGCTTGACACTTCTGTACTATACCCCACTGCCTTCATTTGGAAAAGTCTTTATAAATGAAAACAATAAATAACACATTAATTTTGAAAATGTGTATCTTCAGACCTTCTTCATATTAGAAGAATATATTAAAGACTTACTTTATTCAATATGCCTTATTACAAAAAATTCCTCGATTAGAATTTTTTAATATTTCCTTATATTAAGAACCTGTCACATGATATTTTAATGGCAGAACATATCTAGAGTAATCTAAAATTGAATAGAAATAGGAATCGCTTACCAACTATATACAAATATATTCTCCCTGCTTTGTTTTTCCTCATTTGCAACATATATTATGATATAATATGATATGATTATCATACAAGTTTGTGTACACATACAGAGTGATACAGTATGATAGATAACAATTCTCAGAAAAGAATCAAGAAGACTTGGGTTCTACTCCTACCTCTGACACTTGCTAGCAGTGAGAACATGGGCAAGTTATTGGTACAGAAGGATGTTGATTTGTCTGAAAAGGAGCTTATATATCAGGAGATCTCGACATTTCAAAATCATGTTCCTAGGCATATAATAAAACTATAAGTATATATGTAGGACACATGTGCGTATTACATGTATATATACACATAACATGTAAAATAAAATTTAAAAATTAAAACATTCTTGCTCCATAAAACATTGCAAAAAGTGCATTATTTTAACATAAAGGTGTTTATGGTAAGAGATACCACAATGCTGTATTATCACTGCTGAGCTTCTTAGTGTTTTCCACCTTTTGAATTTCTTTAGTTAGTGATATAGTTATTTCAAAGCTGTTTCTACTACAATTAGGTTTAGTCATTTGAAAGTCTGCTCTTCCCATGACGCTATTGCTACTGATATATCCATTCTGGCACAGACAAATGGGTATAGTTATATGTGAACAGACACAGTTGGTGTAATTCTACTCTAAAGTCACCTATTACAATTAAGCAGATTTCCACGAGAGCAGTGGTGTCATTTTTAAAAATACTGAATTGTGAATCATGACCCCTGGGTTCTAGTCTAGCTCTGTTACTAACAAATGACAAGGTTTTAAGCAAATCACTCAGACAAAGACTTAAACTACATGATGTGTCAGGGGTCTTCTATCTCCAGTATTCTGTGTAATGTATTTATTATGTCAAGACAACCTAATTCCTGGGTTTCTTACATGGCAAGACTAAGCTTCTATACTGAAATCAAAGAGAGATAATGTGCTTCTATCAATTTGTGAGGCACAAAAAATTCACAATAATTACCCTTTTATATAAGATCATAATATTTGATGAATCTCTGAGGTTAATGAAACCCTGTATCTCACCAGGCTTATCAATAATTGTCCAATAATGTAAATTTCACAAAAGAAATCAACAGCCCAGTGAATGCATTGCAATTGGTGTTGCATTACTATTCCAAATGGAATATTGCACAATCACCTTGCTTTGTAATAATGCTCATCAACATTGATTAAGGTAATCAAATTTGATACTTTTAATAGCATATACTAAAGCCCCAGCCATAGAGCCTATATTATTTCAGGTTGCAGAAATGAAAGGAGCATCAATAATTCCTCTCTGGCCACTATTAAAAGTTGAGTCAGTTGGCATTTCTAGACCCACTAGAATAACATAAAGGCATCCTCACATAAAAGTAACCACATGTTGGTTAGATAAGGGTAGATGATTGTTTTATATGTGTATTAGGAGGTACTGTCATGTAATAATTTATTCTTATAGAATTCCAGAGTTAAAACAAAGTTTTTATGTGAGGGAGAAAGAGAGGAAAAGGAGGGAATTGGGGCAATGGGCAGAGAGGGAGAAATAGGAGGTGAGAGAGAGAGAGAGAGAGAGAGAGAGAGAGAGAGAGAGAGAGATGTTGCTTAATAAATTTTCGGTTGTGTTCAACTGTTCACAACCCCACTTGGGATTTTCTTGACAAATATATTGGAGTGGCTTGCCATTTTCACCTCCAGACTATTTTACAGATGAGGAAACTGGGGCAAATAGGGTTAAGTGACTTGCTGAAGGGCATACATCTAGTAAGTGTCTGAAACTAGATTTGAAGTCACAAAGATAGGTCTTCCTGACTCTAGTCTGATGCTCTCTCTACTGTACCATCTAACTGCATATATATATATGAGTGCATGTGTCTGAGTCTGTGTCTGTGTGTCTGTGTGTGTATATGGATATTTATGCATTTATATGATATTTTATATTCATATATTTTAAAGTGTTCCCTTATTTTAAAAGTAAAGAAAATGAAGCCCACAGAGATGACTAGTCCAAAGTCACACAGACACTCTAATAAGCAATACTGCATACTCCCAGACCAGTACCCTTTTCTGCTATGTCTACCTGCCTCATCATTATGCCTTCCTACCTTTTATTTAACTTATTAAGTGATTTTTTCCCTTTTAAGTCTCTTTAGTTGTTTGAATAGGAATTTTCAAAGTAAGTTTTTCAGTATTAAAGGCCAGTTATTTTGATGGCCTGTTCATACTATGTTACAGGAACCCACACAAGGTGTGGCAAGAGCTCTATTACTTACAGACTATAAAAGGAAGTCCCTCAGAGTCTCCAGAACTTTTGTTGAAAAGCTAAGAGCAGTACTGTTTCTCCAACTCATCTGCTTATTGTAGTCTTCCCTTTTAGAAAGATTGGAACAACAACAAAATATTCTTCTGATTAAATGGCACAACTTCCAAGACCTTCCTCCAGCTTTCCTGCCCTCCATCAAAGAGCTGGCTTTTGCATCTGGCAACCATGTGCAGCAGAGGAGTCCCAATATGGCCGATAAACTTGGCAGAGTGATGTCACATGACCTAGAGTGACAGCCAACAGAGAAAGTTGCTAATGTAATTTCAGCTCCCAAACGAAAACTTTTCTCCTTTTCACTAATAAATTTTTATAGGTAAAATATTATTCTTAGATTTTTAGCAAAACACACTCCCATTCCACACCAAGAATGGAATGGGTGGAAAATGAACTGGTCCATGTATCAGAAGACCTTGTTTCCTGGCTAGATTCCCATAACCTTTTTGTGCCTCTGTTCCTGTGTCTATAAAATAAGAGCTTGGCTAAAATAATCTCTAAACTCCCTTCCAGGTCTGAAATTGTATAATTCTAAATAAAATGAATAATAAATCAAGGAATCTGAAAAATCATATACTATATATTTTTCCCAAAAGGAAAGTCAACATTTAGCATGGGTGGCCTATGGTGGTAAAATGCTGACTGAAGAATCTGATAGACTGGTTTATCAGAAAAATAGTAGCTGCCCTATGAGCATCCAGGACTAGTACTTCTATGGTTCCTATTGCCTTATGTGACAATTAGAAGGAGGCAGAATTGGCAGTAATATAGAACAATGGGGAAAAATGTTGGATAGCAATACTGGTGAACCTTTTAGAGTGGCAGGTGATAAAGAGGAATGTCCTCGGGTGCACATGGGGAGAAGGAGGAGAGCAGCCTGGTCTGTGTCCATCTGGTTTTCTAGTAACGAACTCTGGCAACTCTGTGCTGAGGCAAAGGCATATGTACCCACAGAGAGTTCTCTGAGTGCCCCCTCTGGCATGCATTCCAAAAGTTCACCACCATGGCTCTATAGCTATATTCCTATAATACTAATCTGGACAGTACAATGAATAAGTGGTTCAGTGAATAGAACAGTGAACCTAGAATCAAAAAGATGAGTTCCAATCTGTATAATTCTAATCTGATATTCACCAGATATATAACCCTGGGCAAGTAGCTTCATGATTATCTGCCTCAGTTTCCTTGAATGTGAAATGGAGATAATAAAATAGCACCTACCTTCCAGGACTGATGTGAATTTTAAATGAGATAATAATCATAAAATATCTAACAATATGTCAGGCACATTACTGACACTTACTAAATCCATTCTTCCTTCTATCCTTGCTTCTCCATTAAAGGCTATATAATTCAAAACATATATGAACAGAAAATAACATCTACAAAATTTCCAAATAGTTGTTCATTTTTTGTTTAGCACTTTTACAAGGAGAGAACCCACATCCTCCATAGGCAGTTTTTTTTTTGGGGGGGGTTGTTTTATTTTTATTTTGATATAACTAAATGATAGGAAGTCATTCCATATATCCAACATAACTCTTCCTTTTAGCAACATTTACTCATTATGGATCATTCACCAGAGTCATTTTGACAGACAAAAACTTCCCCCATGTTCATGTCAGTAATCCTATCTTTAATTTCAGTACTATTTTGAAAATTGAAATGAAATTCAATTATCCATCATTAAGTGCCCTAAACTTGTAAAGTATAGTGTGAGACACTAGGCATAGGAAAATGAAAATTAAGAGAAGTTTCTGGTCCTAGGAGTCTTATAGTCTAATATCAGGGAACAAAATATGTATACAAATAAGTATAAGATAAGAAGTACATTAACCACAACATAATAAGTACAAAAAATGATATAAGAAAATATGAGGAAAGAGAGAATCCTTTGAGTTGTAATGATTGACAGAAGGATTCATAGAAGACATGAACCTTGAGTGAGGACTCTAAAAAAAGGAAGCTTTCCAACAGGCACAAATGAGGAGGGAGTTTGTTATAGGCAGGGAAGCTAACCTATACAATTTACAAATGTGAAAAGGGATGCCAATACCTGGAACAACTAGAAGTCCAATTTAGAGGGAAAAGAATACACAAGAGTACAAATATAAAAGACTAGAACATATACTAGATCACAGATTTGAGAAGCCTTAAATGCTATACTAAGGAGTTTGTATTTATTTATGAGTAAAAAAATGTCATTCAAGATATTTAATCTGGGAAGTGCCATCAAGCTGCCAATCAATAACAATTTCATAAGCAACTATCATCTGTCCCATATGGCTTTAGTCCCTGATGAAACAAAGACAAAAATGAAATAGCTCTAGACCTCAAGAAACTTATATTTAATAGAGAAGACAATACATAAACATATAAGAATAAATTAATAAGAATAAAGACAAGGCAGTTTGGGGGTGGCATTAGTTACTCTGGACATTAAGAAAAAGAAGTATTTGATGTGGCTTTTGAAGGAAAATCAGAATTTCAAGAGGCAAAGATCAGGAGGAAATGCGTTCCAGGTGTGAGGAGAAGCCTGGGAAAAGGCACAAAGACAGGAGACAGAATGCCATGCATGAAAAGAGCTCATAGCAGAAAGAAGGTCAACTTTGCTAGAATGTCGAGAATATAAAAGAAGAAGAAGTTTAAAAAATGAAATTATAGGTTGGACCAAATTTTAAAGTCTGATCATTAGAATTTGTATTTGAATTTAAAGGCAAAGTAGCTTATTGAGCTGAGGAGTGTCAGAGTTGGACTTATGCTTTAAATCACTTTGGCAGTATGTGGAATAATATCTGGAGAGGGAAAAGACTTGAGGCAGAGATAAAAATTAGATCTAAATGAGAGGTGAAAAGGGTCTCAGCTAAGGTAACACCTGTGAAAGTGAAAAGAAGAGGATGGATGAAAGAGATTCTATAAAGGCAGAACTGACAAGATGACATATCAAAAATCTGAATAAAAATGGGAAAAAATACCCTCAAATAGCTAGGTATTTGGAAATATTTGACTCAGTGTTTAATATCTTTTTCTCAAAATTTTGCTAATTGGATGATGCATACTTTTAAAAAGTTTTCTTTTATTTTTAAATAATTATTTAGATGATATGTTCTAGAAAGTTTTCAATTATAGCAAATAAAATAGAATAATTGTATCATTTTGTTTTTTAGGCATTGTTAGAGTAAAGTGACATTTTTATAATAGTGATACCCAGTCATTACTGAAAAATTATCTTCTGATAGGAAATTATGCCATATACTCTTGCCAAAGAGAAACAATTTTAATGAGATTTTTTCATTAAAGACATTTTTAACCCAAGCATGTGAGATATAAATATATTTGTCTACAAATGTTATGTAATAAATATCACATAGTTTACCAATTAGAGCAGTGTAGTGGTTTAACAGATAGAATGCTTTATAGACTTATTAGACTCATCTTTCTGAATTTAAATCTAGCCTCAGACAGGCACTGGCTATGTGACCCTGGTCAAGGCACTTAACCCTGTTTGCCTCAGTTTCCTCATCTATAAAACAAACTAGAGAAGGAAATGACAAACCACTTCAGTATCTTTGCCAAGAAAACTCCAAATGGGATCACAAAATGTTAGACATGACTGAAAAACAACTAGACAAATAACTAGCCATAGCTCACTAATTACACATATAATCATAAAATTCTAAGCTAGTAGCAAAACCCCAGGTAGGTGCACCTATGACCTCATGCCTATTCTTTATGCCTTATATGCATTAATGAAAGAATCTAGGTACTAAGCAGGCATTACCATTAAGTTCATCAGTAATATGGTAAATCCTGGAGAACAGGGGACTACTAGGCTGCTTAAGAGAGGACAAATCACTCAGAGGCAGAAATCAAAGCCATCAATAATAATATAAAAAAGGTTCTAAATCCCTCCTGATCAGAGAAATTCAAATAAAAAAAAAAACTCTGAGAGGTAGCAGATTGGCCAATATGACAGTAGAGAAAAATAATAAATGTTGGAGGGGATATGGCGAAATTAGGACACTAATGTATTACTGGTGAAGTTGTGAATTGATCCAACCATTCTGGAAGGCAATTTGGAATTATGCCCAAAGGGTTTTAAAAGAATAAATGCCTTTTGATCCAGCAATACCTTTACTAGGTCAATATTCCAAAAAGATAAAAAAAAATTGAGATGGATCTGTTTGTACAAAAATATTTATAGCTGCATTTTGTGGTGGCAAAAAAATTTAAACTATGAGGATATACCTAAATTGGAGAATGGCTGAATAAATTGTGGTGATTAAATATTATTATGCTATAAGGGGTGATGAATTAATGAACTTCTGTGAGAAATGGAAAGACCTATATGAACTGATTAAGTAGGAAATAAGTAGAACCAGGAAAATATTACACACAGTAACTGCAATATTTTGCAGAATGATCAAATGTAATAGACTATGCTACTAGTAGCAATGCAATGATCCCGGACAATTCTGAGAGATTTATGAGAAAGAACATTATCCACATCCAGAAAAAGAACTGTTGGAGTAGAAATGTAGAAGAAAGCATATTATTAATCACTTGTTTATTTGGGTTTATGATCTGGAGTTTTGGTTTTAAAAGATTGCTTTATTGAAAAAATAAACAATATAGAAATAGGTTTTGAGTGATGATTCATGTAAAAAAGTCAGTGAAATTGTTTATCAACTATGTGAGGGAGGGAAGAGGAGAAGGAGATGTGTAGCCTTGGAAAATTTATATGTAGATTTGTTATTGGAATAAAATAAAGAAACTTAAATAAATAAATCAATAAACCATCCAATGAAAGAAATAGAGCAGAACAAATTTCTGAGGCCAGTCAGAGGTAGGATTAGGACCATGATTAGTTCCTACACTTCCAGCCCAAGGAAAAAAGGGATGCAAAGCCTTAAGTAAATATTTATTAATTACTCAGTTTATGCCAGGTATCATAAGTGTTGGGTATGTAAACATGAGAGTAAAATATACCAGTCTTAAGGACTATATATTCGACTGGTCCTTGTCAGCATCAGTCATCATTGTTCACTTCTTGTTATTCACTTTCTTCCAACTCTGAGGACACTGAGAGAAATCAAATGGCACACTAGTGAAAAGTATTTCATACTGTATTGGCTGAATCATGAGAAATGTTTCATGTATTCATGTTCATTTCTTTTTTTTCTGACCCTGTGGCAAATGGGAATTTATCATAAGAGAGCTTCTCAGAATTAGAGTGTCACAATGGTACTGGATGGAAGGAAATTTTCATGCTAGAGCCATATTCAAGCACTTAGAGCTTTTTCACTAATTAATTAATTAATTCCAAACAAAATCTGAAAGTGACTTACTTAGTAAGAGGCATAAGTAAGGATAATTATTACTAGCAGGGGCTTCATGCTGGTTCAGGACATTATGGACTACTTTTTAATGAGGTATATCTTTAAAAAGAAGAGGATATAGTTTAGGAAGGAATAATATACAGTTAAAATGACCAGGTTTTAGAATGAGGCCACCCTCAAAAGGAATACAATTATATATTAAATGATCTATTTTAAAAACATATTCCTGACTAAATATCATGGAGAGAATCAATCAAGTTTTATTCTCCTGACACCTGAATTAATTGATATTCTACTTCTCTTTCTCACCTCGTCCCCACCCCCACTTTGGGGAATATTTTTCAAATCAAGAAAAAAAGTTATACACAATTTTTTTTCCAAATTGGAGAATTCTCTCTTCATATTTTTGGTATTTGAACTCACACTGTTATTTAAAAATTATTCTTCTTTTTTTCATTTTTACTTAACTCTATGGAATAAATACAAGGTCATTGTGAAAGACAATGGTGGCAGGTAACTAACTGCTACCAAATAATGCTCATTTCATTTTCTTTTTATTCAGCTCAGCACAGTAGCTAGTATACAGGAAATACAGGCATCCCTTCCACATTGCAACTTTCTCCATCACAATTTTGATATATCATAGGTTGGCATAATAAATTAAATGGGAATTTGCAGGGAAGCCACAGATGATATGCAAAAGTAAGCAGACAACACAGAAAATGTTTAGAAACTGTATGTAGAATATGATCAAATACTTAACCCAAATTTTACAATAAGGTACTATAAACACCCTATAAAGGAAAAAAAATCAGACTTCTTCTTTGGAACAAAGAGAGAGCCATGAAATTGTATGCAAATTTTCCAGTTTGCAGATGAAAACCTGCCCCTAACCCCTGGGATATGAAAAAAAAATCTGTGTTTCTTCTACAACATGCCCAACATATAGTCAAGTAGAGATTACTTAAAGACCTCTAATCATAAGGAACTTTCTAACTACTGAAGCAACTCACTTTTCTCTTCCATGACTCTTTATTATTCTTTCCATAATGTTAAAATCTGTCTATGTACAACTTCCACTCATCACTCCTAGTTCTACCCTGTGAAGCCAATGCATTAAAAAAATCTAATCCTTCTTTTCATATTAAAGTTTCACAAATACTTAGAAAAAGATACCACATCCCCTCTTAAGTCCTTTCTCCTTTAGACATCCCAAATTCCTCAAACTAATCCTCACATGACATATTCTCCATCCATTTGCCATCCTGATTGCCATTTTCTGGAAAGAATCCTACTTATCTCTTTCTTTCCTAATGTGGTTACCAAGGCTACTCAGAACTGATCATGATGAAAAATAGTGGGAGTGTTAATCTACTATTTAGTGGAGTGTTTGAAACTAACAGCTGCCTAAAGGAGGCAAAACCAATGAACATAATAACAAAAATAATAATTCTCTATCCATTTAACCAGTTCAAGATTCACTCCCATTGGCATGTATAAACCTCTTCATTTATACCTTAAGTGGCATGGTCTAGGAAAAAATACTTTGCACTTGGAAGATGAAGAGATGGAGGTTTGAATCTCTGTTCCATATCACTTACCAGCTATGTAACTCTGGGCAACTCACTTAACATTTTAGAGTCCCAGTTTCTCCATCTGCAGGAGAGTAATAATACTTTCAAAATGCACTTCACAGAGATGTCAAGAGGAAAGCACTTTGGGAATCTGAAAATGCTAAATAAATAATAAATGAAAGGACTTTGCTTTGCTTTTGAGAGGCAATAGGATATTGGGGAAACATCATGGATCTTAGTTAGGAGACTGGCCTTACTTAAGTCTCCTATTTATAACAAATGCTAGTTGCTGCTATTGCTGCTGCAGTTGTGATTTTACTGTTGTTATATTAGTTAAAAATCTCAGAATGAGAGAGAGAGAGATACAGATTGTAAGACTTGAGCTATTTAATAGAGACTGAGAGAACTGGGGAACTTAAAGTTAAAAAGAGAGGAAAAATGAGAAGACATGAGTCAGAGATTCCTCCCATGATTATCTTCCCCTGAGATTTCCCCTCTTTCCTTTCTCCATTTTTCTTTGATCATAAGATTCCTATAAACATGAAGATTCAATTTAATGAACATGTATTAAGCCCAAACACTGTGCTCAGTGGTGGGGATAAGGACACTTTAAGTGAAATAGTCCTTTGTCCTTAAGGAGTTGCATTATCCTAAGGGGTCGTTGGGGGAAGAAAGGGATATCTATGATATGTACTTACATAAATTTAAAAATAATATTAGGGAGTGAAGGGACTAAAGAAGAGATCGGTTGAAGAAGGAAAAAATAATAGTTAAGAGAAAAAAGGAAGGCTAGACAGAGGAGAGAACACCTGAGCAGAAAAGTACTGTTACTTGCCCAGAGGCAATGAAACTGCAGGATGAGAAGGCATTCAGCCAGATCCATTTGACTCAGGTATAGAAGGAAGAGAGGCAGAATGAGGGTACATCCCACTCTTAGCTACTCAGCACTGGTAACAAAAGAAGAGAGGGCAGGAAACCAATACACTCTCATATGACAGACAGCACAGTACTTAAGGCAGCAAAGCAGCAGAGGGGTGTGGACCAGTCTAGCCAAAGGCATTTTACTTGGGTAGGGAAAGAAGAACAGATAGAAGATCAACCCACTTCCATGTGGCCTGTCTGTTTAACAAAATAAATGATTTTCACTGTCCTGACCCAAAAAAACAGAATTAAAAAGAAAATTAGATGAGCAAATTTGAAATTCAAGAGAAGTATAAAGAGACAAAGTGAAAACTGAAGGGTTTCAAATAAGATTGAAGTGTGTACATTCATACCTTGGAAGGAGATAATTGAAAAACTTAAAATATCTATGATACTTAAGATACTTAGAGTACTTAAAGTATATGAGATACCTAAAGTACTTAAGATATTTAAGAGAATTATCACTATTAGAGCAATGAAAAGGAATATATGTAAGAAGAAGAAAGGATGCTGAATAGGATAGGTTGATATAAAAATAAATCAAGGGATGGGAAAGAATAACATATGGGGAGAAAAGAAAGGGAAGGTAGAAGGGGATAACTCTCTCCTGAAGAAGCACATAAGAGTCAATACTATGGAGGAGAAGATGGGGGCAGGGGGAGTGTGGCAGGCTATGCTTGAATCTTACTCGCAGCTGAATTAACTCAAAGAAGGTATAACACACACTCACTCAGTTACAAAAACCTACATTACCCTATAGGGAAGTAAGAAGGTAGGGGAAATAAGGGAAAGGGGTATAGACAAAAAAAAAAAGAGGGCAAACCTGGGGAGGTGGTGTTAAAATCAAACATTTGTGAATAAAAAAAAGTCTAAAAGGAGAGGGAAAGAAAGGTAAATAGAAGGGAAATAAGATGGAGAGGAACACAAGTAATAATCATAAATGGAAATGGAAATGGGAAGAACTGACCCACAAAAGAGAAAATGATAGCAAAGTGGATTAAAATCCAAATTCCTAAAGAAGAACTTACATGAGTTACAGGAAGAAATAGATAGTATGTTCCTAATAGAGAGTCTCAAACTTCTCCTCTGATAAGTAGATAAAACCAACTAAAAAATATAAAAATGAAGTTAGTTAAGGAAATAAATGGAAGTTTAGAAATTTTTGACTTGATAAACTTCTAGAGAAAACTGAATGGGATAGAAAGGAATACACTATTTTTCTCAGTAATACATGGCACCTTCACAATACATGGCACACACTGACCATATAATAAGGAATAAAAACTTTACAAAAATGTAGAAAAGCAGAAATATAAATGCATACTTTTGGAAACATAATGCAATAAAAATTACATTCCACAAAGGGCAGCAGAAAGTCTAAAAATTAATTGGAAACTAAATAATCTCATCCTAAAGAATGAAGGAGTAAAAGAAAAATTATAGAAACAACAACTTCATTAAAGAAAATGACAAAGAGGAGACCAGTTACCAAAATTCATGGGGTTCAAAGCTATATTTAGGGGGAAATTTATATCTCTAAATGATTATATCAATAAAAGAGGGAAAGACCAGATCAATGAATTGGACATACAAATTTTAAAAAGAAAAAAGGAGCAAATTAAAAATCCCAGATTAAATACCAACTTGGAAATCTTGAAAATCAAGGGAGAGATTAATAAAATTGAAAGAATAATTAAAATAATAATAAAAATAAATAAAATAGAAAAGCCACAGTTTAACTTGATTTTTAAAAGAAGAAAACCAAAATACCAATATAAAAATGAAAAAGGTGAAATCACAACCAATGAAGAAGAAATTAAAGATTTTTTTTGAAATTATTTTGTCCAACTATATGTCAATAAATCTGACAAGCTAAGCAACATAAATGAATATTGACAAAAATATAAATTGCTTAGATTAACAAAAGTGGAAATGGAATGCTTTTGAAAAACCCTCAAAGAAAAATAAATTGAACAAACTATCAGAGAATTTCCTAAGAAAAAGGGCTTGGCACCAGACAAATTCAAAAGTGAATTCTACCAAACATTTAAAGAACCACTAACTCCGGTATTATATCAGCTCTCTATATTGAGGAAGAAGGAATTCTTCCAAACTCTTTTTATGACACAAATATGATACTGATACATAAACTAAGAAGTGCTAAAACAGACAAAGAAAAATAGAGACCAATCTCTTTAATTAATATTAATGCAAAATGTTTAAATAAAATGCTAGCAAGGAGGTTACAATATTATATCACAGGGATCATACACCATGAACAGGTTGGTTTTATATCAAGAATGCAGGGATGGGTTCAATATTAGGAAAACCATCGGCATATTTGACAATATCAATAACAAAACTAACATAAACCTTATGATTATTTCAATAGATGTAGAAGTCTTTTGACAAAATGTAACATCCAATCCTTATTAAAAAATTAGGAAACATTGAAACAAATGGAGCTTGCCCTATAGTGATAAATGACATCTATCGAAACCATTAACAAGCATTATCTGTAATGGGGATAAACTAAAATCCTTCCCAGTAAGATCGGGAATGAAGCAAAGATGTCCATTATTGCCAGTTCAGTATAGCAGTAAGAGCAGAAAAAGAAATGGAAAGAATTAGAATAGGGAACAAGGAAACAAAGTTATCATTCTTTGCAGATGATATGATGGTATACCTAGAGAATCAATCAAAAAACTAATAGAAATAATTAACCACTTTAGCAAAGTCACAGTATACAAAATAAACCCACATAAATCATTAGCATTTTTATTTACCACCAATAAAGTTTAATAGCAAGAGACAGAAAAGGAAATTCCACTCAAAATACTTCAAGACAATATAAAATGCCTGACGATACATCTATCAAAACAAACCCAGTAACTATATGAACACAATTACAAACAATCTTCACACAAATAAAGTCAGAGCTAAACATTGGAAAAAATACTAATTACTCATGGATAGGCTGAGTCAATATGATAAAAATTATAATACTACCTAAATTAATTTATCTATTTAGTGTCATACCCATCAAACTCTCTAAAAATATTTCATAGAGCTCAAAAAAAAATAATAACAAAATTCACTTAGAAGAACAAAAGGCCAAGAAGATCAAGGGGGTCAGTGAAAAAGAATATAAGGAAGGAGGCCTGGCTGTACCAAATAGATACCACACTGTACTATAAAGTAGTAAACATCCAAACAATTGATATTGACTAAGAAATAGAGTAGAGGAACAATGGAATAAAGTAGGTAATCAACATATGGCAATTAGCATCCATTGCAAGTCAGTGTTGATAAACCCCCAAATCTAAACTTTTGGTGAAAGAACTCATAATTTGGCAAAATCTGTGGGGAAAAGTAGAAAGCAGAATGGCAGAGAGTAGTCATGGACCTCACTCCATACACTAGGATAAAGTTAAAATGGATACTTTATTTAGAAACAAAAATAATAAAATAAGCAAATTAAGGGAACATGGAAAAGTTTACTTGTCAGATTTTTGCTTGAGGAAAGAATTTGTGACCAAACAGGAAACATTGGGAACATTAAGAAAAATGAAGTAGATAATTTTGATTACATTAAAAAGGTTTCATACAAATAAAACTAATGCAACTAAGATTAGAAGTAGAACAACAAATTTGGGGTGGGGAGGATTAATTGCAAGTGTTTCTGACAAATGCCTCATTTCTCAAATACATAGAAATTTTGGTTAAATTTATAAGAATACAAAGCATTCCCAAACTGGCAAATGGTCAAAGGATGTGAATGGGCAGTTCTCAGAGAAAATAATGGAAAAGTATCTATGGTCATAAAGATAGGTCCAAATAACTATTTATTGGAGAATGCAAATTAAAATAACTGTGGGATACTACCTCACCTATCAGATTGGCTAACATGACAAAAAAGAAATATGATAAATGTTGGAGATGATGTGGGAAATTTGGGACACTAATACATACTTGGTGGAACTGCTATAGAGCAATATGGAACCAGACACAAAGGGCCATAAAACGAGGCATACCCTTTGATTCACCAGAATCACAACTTGGTCTGTATCCTAAAGAGATCAAAGAGGTGAAGAGGACCTACTTGTACAAAAATATTTATAGCAGCTCTTTTTGTAGTGGCAAAGAATTGGAAACTGAATGCTTGTCCATCTCTTGGGGGATGAATAAACACAACTATGATAAATAGTTGCAATGGAATACTATTGTACCATAAGAAATTATGAACATTATGAGTTCAGAAAAACCTGGAAAGACCTGTATGAAATGATGCAAAGTGAAGTGAGCAAAATCAGAAGAACAATATATAGAGTAACAGAAATGTTATTCGATGATCAATCATGAAGGACTAAACTATTTTCAGCAAAATAAGTTCCCAAAATATTCAGAATGAATATATGATGAAAAATGCTATCTGTAGCCAAAGAAGGAATTATTGGAATCTGATTGCAGATCAAAGCATACGATCTTTTAATTTATTTCTTTAATGAGTTTTTTAAATAGTATTTGTGGTATATATCTTCCATGAGCATATGAGCAATATGGAAATATGTATTGCATAAAAGCACTTTTATAAATTATATCAAACTATATGCCACCTCAGGGAGAGGAAAGAGGGAGGGAGGGAATCTGAGTCACATCATGTCCTATAACAAATGACAAAAATTGTTTCTGCATATAATTGGAAAATTTAATTAATTATTTTTTTTAAAAAGAAAGGCAGAGCCAATGAACAAAATTTCTTGAATGCTAGGGAAAGCAAGTTGTAATTAATTTTATTGGAAATAAGTAGACTATGGATATTTTTTTTTTTTTGCAAAATGGAGAGGTTTGTAGCTTAGGAAGATTATTTTGGTAAGTGTTGGAAAATGGATAGGTAAAGGGAAGGGAATGGAAACAAAGAAAACAATTAAGATGTTTAAAATCTTTCCAGAATGATAATTACTTCCTCTATTAGCTAACTTCTAGTCTAATAAGCACACGAGCATACACTCATGAACTGTTAAAATTCTGGGGCCCAAAACAATATGAAAGGTCAATAAGCACTAATTTGCATTTGTGGTGCACATAGACTTCCAAACAATTTTTATTTGTGTCTCCATGGAATTCTGAAACACAAGATAATAGATCAATCCCTTACCCAGAATTGTATCTTAAAACTATTTAAATAGTAAAATTTTCAAATGTATCATATTGATCAGCATATCAATTAATAGATGTTCCAACATTTGTCAATAAGCATTTAACTTTTTTATTCTTTTTAAATGTATTTAATCATAAAAGAGAAAAGAATTAAAGGAAGATCATATTTCTGATGGAAGACAATGTAAATATACTTATATATCTTATGAATGAGAGATTGCTAAATAACAAAAAAGTGTTGATAAACAAAATGACAAGAAGGCAATGGCTAGTGACCTGTTTTAATTTATAAGCCAAATAATAATAATAATTCATTACATTGCTTTATATTACATATCCACAAGCTAAACTGGTGGAAGATAAAAAACAACTGTACGTACATGCCAGTTTAGGTAAAGCAGTTCAGCTACTGGTACAATTAAGATCAGCATAATTTATTACATACATATGTAGAAGCAGTCAGTCCCATGACTCTCAAGATCAAAAGGGAATGTACAAACATGAACAATTTATACCAATAAAATGGCAATAACTTAATAATGTGTCCACAGTATGAACAGAAATCTTGGTTAACCTGCAGGGAATAACGCAGAGTTCAGAGAATTATGAGGAAATGAAATATTCTAAGAGCTTTTTGTGGCATTGTCTGTGTTGTGCTACTGTATCGAAAAGAAGAATAAAGACCCCAGTCACTAAATTTGAGGTTTGCAGAAACTTCTCCTTAAATATTCTCTCTTTGGCACTGTGAATCATCATAGTGAGCCAATTTGGCTGAGGAGAGAGCATGATGCCACCCTAGCAAAGAACTAAACAAAAGAAAAAGCTCCTCATTGGAGGTTGCTTTTTTTAATTCAGTCACCCATGAGATTTGTCCTGCATTAAATAGAGCACTTACTGTGTCATCTGTTTACCATAATCTGGTTTCTATCAGATACCAAATGAGCCATTTATATGTAATACTACAAATGCACTGTCACATAAAAGAAGGGTGTGATCTTAGATCAGAGGGGGGAAAAGTCTTCATAATCCCAAGAACTATCCCTTAATGTCTGGCTGAAACATTTCTAGTCATTTTACTCCAAATGTTATCACTGGGTCAAGTTCTCATTTTACAGCGCTCTTAGGAATTCCACAAGATGAGAAGATGTCTAACAATTTGAAGGGAAACATTATATTTAGGGAATGAGCCTTGCTTGCATAAAGAAAGAACGTGATTTTCCCCCAAGAACAAAGGAGATTAGAAACGCAAATTGCCTAAAGAAGAGATATGAGAAGACAGCTCTCCCCCTACTCTTTTGCAGAGATGGGTGGGGGCAAGCACAGGTACCAAAAATGCATTTAAAATCAGGTGACTTTTTATATATCGATTGATTTTGCTGTTTTTCTTCTTTCTTTAAAAAAAATATTTTTTTTTTCCCAAGGATGCCTCTATGGGAAAGAAACATGGACTACAGGGGGAAATCTAGGCAATGTAAACACAAGATATATACTTATTTTAAATATATTTTAAATGTTTATAAAACAAGAAGGAAAAAAAGTAAATTGCATCTCCAAATGAGATACATTTACTATACACACTATACAACACTGTTTTCCAGGTTATCCTCCACATGCTTGAAGTAGGGATAGACCCTGAGGATCATGAGGGTCTCTACAGTGATAAAGCAGATAGAGACCACTTGCTCCTGGAGCTCGTCACAAAGAACTGCTCTGGCTATCAGTGTACCTACTGCGTTTGTTAGAGACACCATAATCATCTTCCACCTGGCTTAGATTTCTCCAGTACTTACATCCTTTGGTACCATAATCCTGCCTGCTTGACTGAGAGTGCCCATGTTAGGGAAGAAAGCTTCATCTCTCTTTCCTTGCTTTTATCAAAAAAAAAAAAGTTGATGCCTGTCCAAAGAGACAGAGATGGCAAAGCCCTGAATCACCAAAGACCCATATCATTAACATCAAAATTCTTCCAGCAATGCTGTATAGTTACGAGTCTCAGAATACAAAAGACTGAAAAATCAAAGTTGTTGCAGATCACCCAAAGGACAATGAAGTACATGATGAGTATGCTACCAATGAAGACTCATAAAAAGGAAGTTATCACAATCATGATAAAAATAAATAGATAATATTAATAACCCTTTAAGGTTTATGGAGGGCTTTACAAAAATCCAAGGTAGGTGCTATTATTATATCCTCATTTTACAAAAGGAGAAACTGAAGGAGGCAACAGCTAAGTGATTCCCCCAGGCTCACACAGATAGTTAAGGATTGGAATTTAGGTCTTTCTCAAACCATATCCAACCCTTCATCTGCTCTGTCACTTGCCAGGAAAGTATCTAATCAAACAAGGCAGTAGGCTATTCATAAAAGAAAACTGAGCTATAACTGAAAGATATCCGCTGTACTCTCTTTGTGTCCACAAAATAATAAGAGATGGAGATGAAGCCACTGAGGATATTGTGTAGACTGTCTATGGTAGATGTATGGAACGATAAGCCCTCATAGGATGAAAAAAGTATAGATGAATTGTGATTAAGGGGGATCATTCCCAGGTTAGAAACACAGATCTATCAAAGTAACAGAATATTTAAATAATGAGGACCAAATTAAGCACTCAGATCACTTAAATGTAGAAAAATACTATCTGTAATTAGAGAAATGCAAACTAAAACAACTTTGAAGTATCACTTCACAACTATCAGCCAGGATAATATAACAAAAAAGGAAAATGGCAAATTTTAGAAGGAATGTGGAAAAAAATTGAGACACTAATACACTATTGGTGGAGCTATGAAGTCATCTAACCATTCTGGAGAGCAGTTCTGAATTATGACCAAAGAATCATCAAATTGACCCAGCAATATCACTACTAGGTTTGTATCTCAAAGAGATCAAAGATAGGGTAAAAGGACCTACTTATACAAAACTATTTTAGTAGTTGTTTTTTTGTGGTAACAAAAAACTAGACACTGCAGGGATGGATGCTCATCAACTGAAAATTAAAAAAAAAAAGTATGATCTAAGCAGACACTGAAGTCAGTCTAAATAATTGAAATGAACAACAAAGTTAGCACTAGAAACACTTATGTAAGAGTAGTATATACCTTTCAATCCTGAAAATTGGTAAATTTCTAATTTACTGAACTTTTTATTAAAATATTTATTTTTCAATGTGATATGTCTGTATTTTATATAACTATATGAAACTACTTTGGGGCAACTCAGTGGCAAAGTGGATGGAGTGTCTGGCCTAAAGTCAAGACTCACCTTCTTGAGTTCAGTAGTCTCAGACATTTATTAGCTGTGTGATCCCAAGCAAGTCACTTAATCTAACTTGTCTCAGTTTCCTCATCTGAAAAATAAGCCGGAAGAGGAAATGCAAACCATTCCAGTATCTTTGTCAAGAAATCCCCAAATGGGATCATGATGAATCAGATATGACTGAAATTACTGAACAAATGAAACAACTTAAAAGAGTTTAAGTCCCTTGGTAGCTTATATTTGCCTCAAAGATACATACCTTATAAATAAGGAATTAGGGTTATTAAGAATTTTTTTATTAGTTTTTAATTTAATTGTATCATATAAATGGAACAAAGAATTAATGACTTTAAATACATTCCATGTTTTTTCTACAATAAGCCCAAATTTCCCATCCAATACCACAATCTATCAAAATAATGGAGACATGTTATTCAACATAAACACAGATTGGAAAGAATAGAACCTGGCCTGAGCCCTTTAAAAACCATAATGATAACCTCAGAAATGTGACAGACTAGTTTCGATGAGGTCCTTTATCCATTTCTGCTTAAAAGACCATAATATATTTATTATTCCTATTTACCTCTAGCATTTTTTTCTCTTTTTCCCCTTCCCCACCAAAGCAGACCAAAAAAAAAAAAATAGCTTATATCATTAAACTGATTTACTTTTTCTGTTTTTTGAACATTTAAACTTATTTTCAACAGTTTTATTTTGTTTTTTTAAGATAAAAATTATATGATTTCTTTATATTTGCATGTCTGGTTTTGTCATCACTCAAAAAGAAATGAACAATTCTTGGATTATCCAGGATATTAAAAGAACTTTTTAATCAATCAATTTTTGTACATTTATAATAATTTTACTTTGACAAATTTAATAGGTTATGATAGCAATTCTACTTAAATATCTGTATATATCATAGAAGAAAGTGTCCAAGTTCTCTTCCCCTAGCCTAGAAGACTCATTGAGGGCCTTATTAAAGATATAGTCTTCCTCTGTGCTGGGTTTTCAGTTAAATTTTCAAAGTTATGACTTCAATTATCACCTTTGCTACTAGGTGCTTATCTAATGAAAACTATGACTAAAGTGTTAATCCACTGATTAATGTTGGTGTTTTTAAGGTCCTACTGTGTGCAAATTAATTTACATGTTACATAGTAACAGGAAATCCTCTAGTTTTTTTAAGGAGTCAGTAATACCTGAACATGTAAAATTGAATATTTGTACAAAGGTAGCTATATCATATCCACGTTTTTGGCTAATAGCTTTTCTGTAAAATGCTTTCTACTTCCTAAATTATATTAGTAGACAGATGTAGTATAAAAATCTGTACATTTAAAAATGTTTTTTAAAATCTCTTTGTTACCTTGAAATATCTAGATAATTCCCTCTTTTCCTCTCCTATTCGAAAAAAAAAACCATCATTTGACAAAAAAAAAGACATATATGTATACAAAAGTATGCCTTACTTCAATTTCCAGTTGTTATGTCCAATTTTTAAAAATCATACTTCTGTTGAACACATGGGGCAATCAATGGCATAGCCCTTCCAATCCTAAGAACATTCCCAATAAAAACAGCATTAACTGCATTATGTTTTAATTTATGAGTGCTTTTAAGTCTGTGTAAAGACGATGCATGCTGATTGTCCATCTGATTAACTTTTCTTGTAAGGCCTATGTAGAGGAATTAAGTGAATATAGAATGTGCTTTGGAAAAAAAAAGACTGATGCTTGAAATTAATTTTAGGTTTTTTATTATATTTTTTATTTGTCATGGAGCCATCTTTTCCCATGGCAATGTATTTCAGAAGTTACAACATAAGTCTTTGTGGATATGAGATTTGGTTTGCAAATTTTAACTTCTGACATAACTTTTTAAGAACGTAAATGATGCTAAAATTAGGTTAAATTTCTATTTTAATGTGTGCCTTCTGCTTATCATTATGTTTATGTTATGGATTATTTTGCAAATTTAGAAATTACATAGTTTCAATCCTTCCCATCATAGAATCAGAGATGTAAAGATAGACGAGACTTCAGTGGCCATCTAGTCCAAACCTCTCATTTTAGAAATGAAGACACTGAGCACAGGGAGATAAATTCTCACAGCTTGCTAAAATTAGAGACAGGATTTTAGTCCAGGTCTTCATGACTCCAGGACCAGCTGCATCCAGTTCTACATCCACTGCAGCACTTTGCCTCTTCATATTAAAATCCATGGGGGTTTTGAGAGTAAAAATTGTAATATGATTGCTGACTGAATAGTATCTCAAGTATTCATTGGAGAATCGTTGAATTCCTACACATAACATTATTTAAAGAAATATAAATAAAGAAAAATATATTAATGTTTCAATACTACCCATCAATCAATTTGGGCAATTCTATTGCCATTT
This sequence comes from Monodelphis domestica, assembly GCF_027887165.1. Classification (NCBI taxonomy): domain Eukaryota; kingdom Metazoa; phylum Chordata; class Mammalia; order Didelphimorphia; family Didelphidae; genus Monodelphis; species Monodelphis domestica. The sequence goes on along the minus strand of NC_077229.1, from coordinate 218,837,663 downwards.
GCTTCTTAGCAGAGGTCTCTTCAAGTAATGGGATCTAATTTGAGGTCAGGAGTGTATTATAGACATATGGGTAGCCATATGTTTTAACACATCTTCATATAGTCTTTGTTTTATTTCTATACAATTTAAAATATGTCATTCGATAGAAAATCCTGGCTGCCCTCACATCTCAGATTTCCTTGATATCCTCCAATCCCTGAAAACAAAAATAGAAACAAGCTTTACAACTAGTTCACACAGTGCCCTGTTTATTTCCAGAAAGAAAGGAATATTGTACTGCTTCCAACATACACTTCAGACTGGTGTTGAAGCCACTCCTTAGAACTCTATTACTTAAAATTAGACAGTCAACTCACAAATTAGAAGCAAGTGGTTACTTCTCTATCAATATGTAGTTTGCAAAATAACATAATGTATTTTTGCTACTAATTAGTTTCTTTCATCTTGCTACTCAAATAGAAAGAAAATCAATATTTCTGTCAGTAAAAGGAAGTTGTTCTTAAGGGACTTTTTTTTATCAATAAATGAGGATTAGATAAATTTTTTCAATATTCCCAAACACTCATGATATCATCAGTATGGGTATCCCTTTCCCCAACAAAGAATGTAACATCCCAAGTCTTCGTTGATGTTTTCATTTGTTTTACTGGGCAAACCCCATCAGCCTCGTCCCACCAATCAACCTTCTAGTGATGCACCTGCCCAAGCTTAACTGAAGCTTCTCCCCAGTTGAGTGACAATCCATGGCTGAGCCCATCCAGCTTCACTGGAGCAGCCAGGATTTTTGCTCAGCAAGCATAACCTTCAAGAACCCAGGAGCATCTCCACAACACAAAGAGACATTTCAGTAGGTCTTCAGGTAGGGGGATTAGTTGTGCATTACAATAATACCACTTTGAATTTCTATTTGGCTTCCTACAGCTGACTCAAAGTAATTTAACCATATAATCTAATTTATTATCAATATCCCAGGGAGAGGGGGTGGGGGAGGGACATGAAAGTATTATCTTTCATGCCCTTGATATGAAGTACAAAGGACATTTGGAAAAATCCAAGAGGAGAAACTCAGCAGCTATTTTCTTAGACCTATAGGGAGTGTGTTTTAGAAATGACTATGGTGCAACACTTCTGCATTGCTTTTGGGATGACCTTTTCATGAACACAAGCATTTGAAGGTGACAGTTGTACTGTTTCTAACAAGAAAGCTGTAGATAGAGCACAGAGGAAATTCAAGTGTGTTTTTCCCTATTAATAGCTTTTAAGAGTATATTTAAAAATCTGCAAAAACAAACAAGAAAAAAATTGCCACCACCCTCCTAATTTCCAGAAATCTCATTCCTATCTCTCATATTAACATAGTTATTGTGTTGTTACGAAGGAAGAAAACAAAGAAGGAAATAAAGAAGGAACGAAGGAAGAAAGATAGAGAAAAAATTAAACAAAACATCATTCTTTAGGTTCAATATAATGAAAGTGTTAATAGTGGTATTTTGTATTACTATATAAAAGTTAGCAACCAGTATATATACAAGTGAAGAAGCTAATTTATTTTATATTGAACATCAAGTATAAGAGTAATATTATATATTTTATAGACAATTATCACCTCATGATCAGAATAATATTTAAACTAATGGACATTAGCAACTGTTTCTTTTGTGTCTTTCCATCTTCAGAACCCAACACTGCCTTAAACACTATAGTTGCTAAATAAATATTTGTTAAACTGAGTTGAATTAAAGTACAATTTCCTAACTGAATTTTATGGAAAGCAAACTATATTCACATTTAGAGAGATTCATATGCACATACAGAATTTATACTGAATATAAGAGTAGCCAATTTACCTAGGAGTTGGAGGGCAGCTTGATTTTTTGATCTGCTATTAACTGTAAGAACTTGGGCAAGTCATTTATGTTTGGTGGTTCTCTTTCAAATCCATTTATTCTAGCTATTACTTGTGATGTTGCAACAATAAAATTATATATTTGGGAAGGCACCTTTGTGGGGTTAAGTGCTCTAAGAAAAATAACTTATTTCATTGGCATGCTTTAATATGGCAAAAATGAGTAAAAGCAGACTTGTAAAGTTATAAATTCAGACCTATATTATATTGATTTAATTTTAAAATTATGTTATATGCATATGAATCTCTCTAAATGTGCATATAGAATGAGTTATGCTTGTATGTAAAATTTTAAGTTTAATATGAATTACTTACCTTTTCTCCATCATTTTCCTAGGTCTAGACAATCAATAGATTATAAGCTATAATTTGCAGCATGCCAATTTCCAAGATGTAAATGTTCACACTTAAAATTAAACAATGAGCTCAAGGAACTGGCTTCAACATACCTCTGAACCTAGTGTTATAAGGAATCCTTTGAAAGAAAGAAGTATCGGTCTTCTGAAGAGTTTTTGATTGTATGCCACAAAGAGTAGAAATCGTAAGATTTAGAGCTAGATTAAGGGCTAGAAGATACTTTAACAAACATCAAGTCCTTTCCCTTCATTTCCTAAATGAGGAAACTGAGGAACAATGATATAATAAGTACCTAAAATAGAATTTGAACCCAGAATACCCCCTCTAAAATGCTTTACTGGACACTCACTTAAATGTATGCCATTAGGCTCTTTTCTAAAAGGAAAAGGCATGTCAACTTTTGGATATTGCATTGGTTATGTTCAATATCAAGAATATATACACTGTCAGACCTTCCTTCACTCTGACCTGTTTTATTTTCACTGTTTTATTTATGCAGCTGTATTTACTTAGAGCCTACAAGTCTATTAAAGAAGTCATCGGCTGTGCTCATTCTTTTCACTCACAGTTTTCCAGCATATTCACTGGATGAGAGGTTTATTTATAGTGACTCAGGCAGTGGTGTGCCAATTAAGAAATAGAAGAACCCCATAAAGAAAAGAGCTTTTGTGAAGCATGTGAGTTGCCACAGAGGGACTAACGTGTTTATTAGCTTTGACACAGCAAACAAACAAGCAGCAATGAGCCTTCGGCTTCGAATAAAAGTAGTGCCCTGGCATTCTATAAGAGGTGGGTCATATTTATTATTTCAAGATGGAATTTTACACTGGCTGATGTGTGTATACCAGGAGTCAAAACTCATTGGAATCTGGACTATATCCAATCTCTGATTGAGCATTGATTTCACTTTGTGTTAATACAGACTAAGACAGAGAAGCAGGTCGACCAGTGAGCCAAACATATATATATATATATATATATATATATATATATATATATATATATATATATATATATATATATATATATATATATTCTGATATTACTTCCTTCTGTTCTTTTTAGGAAAGGTTTTTATTGAGTGAAGTCGGGCCAATTCCTACTGTTCATATTAAGCTAGAGTTAAAATGACCAAAAGGATCTCATTATATATAGTCTTTCTTTCAGTAACTGACCTTTATCCATTCATCCTCTTCTTCATCATAAATGGAAGTGGCAGACTCCATGGTAGAATATGCTAGGAGGGGAACTTGGAGGTTGACTTGGTTCAGGCTTAACTGGAGTCATTTGCAGATATTCATTTTTTCCATGAACCTAGATGGTATCAGTATATGCAAAGTTTCTAACCCTTCCAGCTGGGGAATACCTCATGAAGGAAATATGCTTTCCTTGCAGCTTACAAACCCTACTTGGTCTAATTTTTCATTAAGGTTTTGTCCATTTTGATTATAGCTATTTTTTTTCTTGGAAAACAACCACAGAGTTTGTCTCACTAAGATAGCTGCATGTTTTCAAGAAGGGAAAGTTACCTTATCTTTTTTTTTTTTTTGCTTCTTGGGAGAAACATGCAATGTAATGGGTACCCTGTGAAAGGGGTGGGGGATCATTAGAACATACACACCTCTCTCTGTCTCTGTCTGTGCCTGTCTCTTCCTCTGTCCCTTTCCTCTCTCTTTCTCTCCCTCCCTTCTCTCTCTCTCTCTCTCCCCCTCCCTCCCTCTCTCTCTTTCTTCTCTCCCTCCATCTATGTCTTTCTCCATTTCTCTCTCTTTCTCTCTCTCTCTCCCCCCTCCCTCCCTCTCTCTCTTTCTTCTCTCCCTCCATCTATGTCTTTCTCCATTTCTCTCTCTCTCTCTCTCTCTTTCTCTCTTTCTCTCTCTCTCTCCCCCCTCCCTCCCTCTCTCTCTTTCTTCTCTCCCTCCATCTATGTCTTTCTCCATTTCTCTCCCCCCCTCTCTCTCTCCTCTCTCTTTCTCTCTCTCTCTTTCTCTCTCTCTCTCCCCCCTCCCTCCCTCTCTCTCTTTCTTCTCTCCCGCCATCTATGTCTTTCTCCATTTCTCTCCCTCCCTCTCTCTCTCTCTCTCTCTCTCTCCTCTCTCTCTCTCTCTCTCTCTCTCTCTCTCTCTCTCTCTCTCTCTCTCTCTCTCTCTCTCTCTCTCTCTCTCTCTCTCTCTCTCTCTTCTTTTCCTCCCACCTAAAGGGAAATGATGCATTCTTAGCAAAACACTTAAGTTTTAAATTTGCTTTTTAGCCCAAATAAAGCTACCCCAAAATAATTCCCCCAGATTCAAATGAGGAAAAAGTAAGTTAATTCAATTCTTTGCTATGAATGATAGTTGCTTGGTTCAATTCCATAAACATTGATGAAGTCCCGGTTTTGGAGCTATAGGCCTCTATATTTTTTTTTCAGTTGGTTCAATTGTATCTAACTCTTCACAACCCCATTTTGGTGTTTTCTTAGAAAAGATACTAGAATGGTTTTGCCATTTCCTTCTCCAGCTCATTTGACAGAGGAAACTGAGGCAAATGGTATTAAGTGACTTGCCTGTAGGGTCTGAGACTAGATTTGAACTCAAGTCTTCTTAACTCCAGAACTAGCATTCTATCTATCCACTGTGCCACCAGCTACACTCATATATTTACTGAGGATAGTTTTTTAAAGTGAAATTCCTGTCACTAAGGGAATTTATATCCTGTTGGGGGCAATTATGGGAGCAAAATGGGAGCAATTAAAATGTTAAGTAAAGTATCCTAAAGTGTGATCATACAAAGACACTTTATTTAGACATCTGCCACCCCCCCCAACTTTCTGTGACTGAACCTGTCTACATTTCACTAGATTGGTCCTTGAATGACAGCGAACTAGACTTATAACCTTCAAGGATGTGATGCCTCAGAGGAAAACTTTAATAGAGGACTTAAAAATACTCAAGCATTGAAAAATTCTTCCTCTTGAAGGAAAACCTGGGATTTACACAATAAAGAAATTATTGATCCAATAGATACCACTGTTACCTCTTCCAGGAATCTTGTATAAATTTGACACATACATGGAGAAACCTCATCAGATGATATTTTGTTCTACTAGCACAAATGTTTTTTTAAGAAATAGTCAACAAGCAGGAAGTATGGTAAAATCTTGTATTTTCTATGCCTTTCAATCAAATGTGATATTACAGCTATAATTCCCCCTTCTACAGGAAGCCTTTCTGAGTTCCTCTTAATTCTATTGCCTTTTCTTTACTGATGATTTCCAATTCATCCACTAAATAGCTTTTTTGTACATACTTGTTTGCATGCTTTCTCTCCCATTAGAATGTGAGCTTCTTTGAGCAAGAACTTTCTTTTTGCCTTTCTTTGGAAGCCTAGTGCTAAATACAGTGCCTGGAATATAGTTGGTGTTTAATATATGTTTATTGACTGACTTAAGAAAGATTAATTTCATTTCTAATGCTTTCATCAACAGTTCCCTCAATTGGTGTACAAGTTTTTTTTTTTCACAAAATTTTTATATAGATGGGAAAGTAGGCATGTGGAATGGTAATCACTGACAGATTCTGAATCAGCTTTGGCAATGAAAAAGTTTAGGATTTTCTCCACACCTTTAATATCCTTCCTTCTTTCATGTGCCGTAAGAACAGATTCTCTCATTGTCTCTCAAATTGTGTTCTCTCCTCCATGGATGTCTTCTTTGGTATAATTCAGTTCCTTTTCCCATCTTCTTGTTTCTTCAATATTATTTCCATTTCCTTTAGTAGCATACCCAGGACTGTAAGGTTTGATTCCATGTATAATAACTATAATGAAGATACTGGCAGATAGATTTTGTATTAAAGATCTTTACAGACCTTTTCCATTTCTTGTCACTATTAAGCATACTCATAACTTGAGCATAAAACTCATGGTCTTCCACATTTTCTCAGATACCATTCTCAAAGGCTAACTTTAGTGTTCCTATGTATGAACCTTCTAACAACATGACCACTGAACTACTCAATATTTAAATCTGATGATGTTCTTCTTTATACTACTTCAACCACAGAAACTGTGGGACATCCACGACATAAACTTTGAAATTTAATTCTCTTACAAAAATTCCCCATCCTTTTGCTCTTCTCCAAATTTAATATAAAAATTAGCCTTCTCTTTGCCATTATCATGATCTCTGGTCCCTGGATCCAACCTTTTTCTCCTATTCAATGTATTTCACTTTTCTTTCACCAGGTTCAGTGCTCATCTATAATTTTTATTTCTCACTAGCTATTACCCTAGTATATTACCCTAGTATATTTCCTAGCTCCTGTGTGCCCTCCATGGCTCCATTCCCTTTAATACTCATCTCTGAGCAAACCTCACCATATTATTTATCCATTTTTGCTCATGGGATAATGGGTTTACATTTTGAGCGGGCCTTAGAGGTCATCTAGCCATATTTCCTCATTTTACAGATGAAATCACTTGGCCTTAGCTATAATTATCAACTGAGGTGCTAAATTGAGCATGGTCTACAGTTATTCCACCCTTCATCTACTACAGGGAGGAGAGGGATTATCTGTCATTAGTAAACCTCTCCCCTTCAAAAGAGGACTGAAGCTCTCTTCACCTTTAGAGCATTGCCCAGATTGAAATAAATTATGATCTTGTAACTATCCTATTCTTTACTTTATCATCTGATGCCTTAATTCAACTTCCATCTAACTTATGGTCAAAAACCCATTTTGGTTGTTACACATTATGTCTCTTCCATGAGCTAAGTATCACTAATATTTTACTTCATTGAATGGAAAAGGAAACTGGTGAAGAAACCACTCTTCACCTTTCCACAGTATATTTCTCTATGCTAGGTAAATGCCAAAATTGAGCTGGGTGGAGAAGAGTGAAAAGATTAGTGGGTTTTTTTTCCCCCTACATTCCCTTTACTAACAGATTACAGTCTGGTTTTCCTTCTGAAGAGGTGAAAGAAAACTATCTGACTTTGATCTTTTAAAAACATTATTTCAAGGAAAAATCCACCAGAGTTTCCTAGGCTGAAATTAACTACCCCAGCTAAACTTGGAATCTCCTCAGATTCAAAGTTCTTTCCTTGGTGCAGGATTGGTCCCTATATAGACCAATCCTGTGCCCAAAAGTGTGTGTGTGTGTGTGTGTGTGTGTGTGTGTGTGTGTGTCTGTGTCTGTGTGTCTGTGTGTGTGTGTGAGTAATGGCCACTCCCTAGCACAGGATTGGTCCAATTCAAAGCCAATCCCGAGCAGGAAGTAAGGGGGAGGGATCCCTAGGGTATGTTGGAGGATGCAGTTCCCCGAGCCACAACACTTTAATACCCACACTACATAGACACCCATGTAAATAATTTGCAAGCTGAGAAAATTACATGACCTGTATTAATCATTTATAGCATGCACATCATTAATATCAAGAAAATATCAATAATTAATATATGGTATAGTTGCAAATTAAGTTTCACAGTGATATTTTTATATATTAAAATGGCTTATTATAAAAATTAATTCTTATAGCAACTAAGATGTCACTATTGTACTTAACATATAATTTGTGTCATAGTTCTTTTTGTTTGGGTCTTATCCTCTTTTTTGACTTACTATGCACAATGTTATAGATAAACCATATATCCTCTTTTAGTCTAGTGCTCTGTTCATGCCATATAGTATATAAGTGTTTCTGAAATTAATGTCACATGAGTGAAAAATGAGTCTGTTGTTATGTGGAGGTTATCAGTCTCTGTAATCTTATACCTAAGACTGAAGCAACTAGGTGGAGTAGCAGACAGTAATGAACCTGGATTCAGGAAGATTTCTCTTTGTTAGTCCAAACCTGACTTTGGATACTTATTAGTTGTGTGACCCTGGAAAAGTCACTTAACCCTGTTAGCCTCAGTTTCCTTATCTGTAAAACGAGCTGGAGAAGTAAATGGCAAACTACTCCTTTATCTTGGCCAAGAAAACTCCAAATGGAATCACAAAGAGTTGGGTATCACTGAAAAACAAATTTAAAAATTATATCAGGAGCGCATATGACTCTAGAAAAACAAAATGCAAACTTTAACTGAAATCTAGATGAAACTTCAATTTCATTTGATCATTTAGAATGAAATACAAATTTCTCTGTTTGTCCATGAAAATACTATTTAACCTGGCTTTGATCTTCCTTTCCAGCATACTTATATATTACTCTCTTGCATTTAGTAAACTGGCCTTATTATCTCTCATACCAACACTCCATCTCCAGGTGCTATGACTTTGGGTAGTCTCTCCATCATTCTTAGAATAATTCCTTCCTCACTTCTACCTTTTAATATCCCTACTTTCCTCCAAAACTAGGCTCAGTTCAAATGCCATTTCTCACAGAGCATTTTTTCTGATTATTCCAGATCCTAGAATTTTCTCCTACCCCAAATTACTTTGCATGTACTTACTATGAATTTTGTGTACATATTCATATATGTACATGTTGCCCCAATAGAATGAAAGTTCCTTCAAATGAAAGTTTCTTCTCTAGAGCCTAGCACAGTATGTGATACAGGGTAGGCATTAAATAAATGCTTCTAGATTAGCTTAGGAAGAAAAAAAATTAAAGTAAAATATAAAGAATTCATCTAATACCTCAAGCCAATGGACACTGGTCAAAGCCAAGAGGTGCTAGTGTATGGTCTTGTTTCCATAGTACTATTTTATACAATGTAAGAGAAACAATAAACAAAAACATGAAAAAAGATATCCATGAAATGCCCAAATAATGAGAAGTTACTTACTTTGTTCCTTTACATAAAGAAAAAAAGGTAAGTAGATTTTATAGAGTGATGACTAGCAAAAGGAATCATTAGATATACATACTAGCAACTTAAAATTATGGGGTGTAAGCAATTAAGTTCCTGAAAGCACCATTCAGAATTCTTAGAACGTGTTATTCTATCCATTGACAATATTGCTTTTTCCTCTTTGGTATAATAAATAGAATATTTCTATTTTCCTATAGTATAGCATAATGACAATAATACCTGGGTATAATGAAAAAAATTAACCTTCTGGTTGTAAGTCTCAAAGCACTTTCTTCCAGAATTTTCAAATTTCTCTCTACATAAAACCAATAAAATACTTTTTTTAAAAATTCTGTTGTTTTTCTCATTTGTCTCAAATAGTAGATAGAAAACATCACTCTTCTACTCTACTGCTTTCATTCCAATTCTTAGATAATTTTATCATCTTTTATGGAGAAAAAAATGTGGTCCCATCTGTATCTTTACGAATCCTCCAAAATTCTTATTACTCACTGTGATTTATTGGTTTGGTATTTCTGTAACAGTGTCTATTCCCTAAATTTCCTCCTGAAAAGGCATTTGACAAGTACACAGTGAAAGTGATGAGGTGCCAGCAATATAATTCTCACAGGCCCCTCACCACCTGACCCCTGGCACTCCTGCTGGAAGAAAGCTTTGTGGAAATTCAGCAGTTCAGATTTCAAACCGATAACAAGGTTATCTCGAGAATGTCCCTCTGGGGACTACTTTCCCAATTGCCAACCATTTTGATGGCCAGGTCCAGAGAAGGTAGCTAAGTACTAACCCCCTCAGGGTTCTAGTCATAACTCATCCCTGAAGGGATGAAGCTACATCAACCCACTCCTGCATCACCTTTCAATCAAATAGTAGAGCAAAATAGGGGTGTACAGGGTGGTCAGGGAAGACTAGTACCTCTGGTGTAAGGGATCACCAAGTCCTTTCTTCAGGAGTTTTTTTCCTCCTTTGGTGTCCATCTACCACTCAGCTATTACCCCCAAGATGTGGTAGTGTTTGGAGAATCCACAATCTAATAAAAACAATCTGGACAGATAGTCTAAACCAGATTAAAGGTAACTGACAGGCCTCGGATATGTCAGTGAATGAGGGGGAAGTCTACCGCAAGGGTGTGAAGATTTACCCCAGCAGAACAGGCGAATGAGAACAATTTGTCCCAGTGGCCATGAAGGTGGCTGAAATAGGATCTGTGGAATGCTGAGAGTTTGGTCAGACACTAAAAATGCCAAAGTCATTCACTGAATCCTGGGGCATCATCAGTCATTTTGATTTTTGTTTTGGCACTGGACTTTATCTTTATCTCTGGAGGAGAGAGTGAGGTTGAAGATTTTGTGCAACTCTGTCTCACTTAAATCCAATTTATGCACTCATCAAAAGAAATTATCCATACCATTTTTACTTTACATTTATTTGTTTATTATTTTATTGATTCTCTGCTGGTTGGGCTGATTTTGGCATGGCAATTAATACCATGAAAACCAGCCAGCACTGTACCACCCATAGGTGGAACCATTGATTAGAGTGCACCACCAATGGACTGCCCATGTTTTTCACATGCCAAACGTACTTTTGCCTAAAAGGCTATTTTACAAAGAACTCACACAAGGCAAAAACTCACAGGGGGATCAGAAGAAGGAATGTACGGACACTCTACAAGTCTCTGAAGAACTTTTGTATTGATTGTAAGATATGGGAGACACTGGCACACAACCATCCAGCATGGTATGCCTGCATCCAAGAAGGGGTTATATATGTTCTATGATCAAAGCAGAATTTCAGTAGCTCCAAAAAAAAAGTAAGATAGGATGTCTCTATCCCAAATGTTCATATGGGCTATTTCAACCATACTGTGGTACAGTCTTCTGAGCTCCTATTGGTCTGATCAAACAGTTGAATACACTACGTTGACCTCCAACAAAGTGATATAATTTTTAGTTCTCTTTCAGGACAAGAACTAGACTCAAATAAAAGGATGAATGAATGAATGATAATGTATTAATTAAGTACTTATAATGTGGCAGTTACTTGTAGTAAGTACTGGGGACACAGATCACATAAAAAAATGTTGCTACACTCTATAGTTTATATTCTAATGGAGAAGGAAAATTCATTTAAAAAGCCAGAAGACAAGAAGCAGGATAGTGGAGCATAATAAGGTAGGTAGAATTGTTAAGAAACTTGAAGGAAGTTGAGGAAACTAGAAGGCAGAGATGATGAGACAGAAATTCCAGGCTTAGAGAACAACCATTAGAAACTCTCAGAGACAAAACATGGAGCACTGTGTGTGAGGAATATCAAGGAGTATCAATGATCTGAAAAAAGTTTGAGGTAGAAGAACCATCAGAAAGGTAGAAAGTTCCTGAAAGCACCATTCAGAATTCTTAGAACGTGTTATTCTATCCATTGACAATATTGCTTTTTCCTCTTTGGTATAATAAATAGAATATTTCTATTTTCCTATAGTATAGCATAATGACCAGGTTATGAAGGGCTTGATAAGGCAAACAGACAAACTCAAAACATTTCTTATGTAGGAGAATCTCCCTTCACCCAATGTGCAAACCATTTTATTCCCTTCTAGCTGTTTTCCTCCGGTTTCATCATGGCCCCAGGAACCTCATCATCCTACAAGATCTCATGATCCTGGACCTCACATCCCTTCAGTAGACCAGTCTCTCTATGACTTGGGGAGTCCTCTATTTAAGGACAGCACCCAGTGCAGCCATCTCTTCATTTTCCTCCTTTAGTATTCATCTTTGTCAGGTGTCCTCTCACCTCACCTCCTTTCTGGCTTTTACATGTGGTCTTCCCTCCCACCCCACATTAAATTGTGATCCCCCTACAGGGAAGACACTATCTTTTGCCTTTCTTTGTAATCTAATCATGGTATACCTAGAACATAGTAGTTGTATAATAAATGTTTTTTGACTTCTTACAACAGTCCTAGCACATGGAAGGCCCTTAATAAATGTTTACAGATTGACTGCTCCTCACAAATTAAAAGATTAGTACATACCTAGTTTACACACCTTGGAGCAACTAGCTGGTGCAGTGGATAGAGGACTGAGCCTGGAGACAGGAAGACTCCTCTTCCTGAATTCAAATCTGGCTTCAGACATTTAATAGCTGTGTGACCCTAGAAAAACCACTTAACTGTTTGCCTCAGATTCAGATTTCTTATCTGAAAAATAAACTGGAGAAGGAAATGGCAAACTACTCCAGTATTTTTGCCAAGAAAAATCACAAATGGGCTTATAGAGAGTCAGACACAACTGCAAATGACTAAATGACAACAAGTTCACACAACTGATTGATTCAATCCACTTACACAATTCTATGATAATATTAATTTCTTCTAATAAGAAAAACTTTATAAAGGGGGAGAATATGACATAATAAAAAAGGAGAAAGAGTGTATATATTATGACAATTTCTTGTCATAAACTTGCTTTAATCAGAAGATTAAAACAGGTAAACTTTATTTAGACTATAGTGATTTATATCCACTGATAAAATAAACAGCATATTATATATAATGTTATAAAACTATCATTTTATCAGAATATAAATGATTTCTCACGTTAGCTCTCAAATTACTGCTGGATTAACAGAGCTATCAGAACTTTTTGAAATATTAGGAAGGCTTACCTCTAATTTTTTTCCTAATCTTTCAAGAATAAAGAGAATGCTTGTGGTTGGGAAAAAATTGTAAAGGAAAGCAGTGGCAAACCCATACATCCTGAATAACTTAATCCTTCAACTGAGTTACCACATTCTCCAAAGCAAAGAATAAGCTTGATCTGAGAGAACTGACACCTCTTGAACTTGGCTTATTTCAGTGTGATAATTCTGAAACCTTCAACAACAAATATTTATTGAGCATTTAGTATATTAAAAGCGTTGGATTCTTAAGGGTCTTATAATTGGAGAAATAGGATATATTCATTAAAAAACAAATAACAATACCCAATCATAGAATGTTAGAGTTGGAAGGGACCTTAGAAATCTGAGTTCAAAACCCCATTCCCTTACTGATACTGGAAAAATCATTTAACCTCCATGGACCTCAATATCCCCATCTGTAAAATAAGGGGGTTGTGGGGGGTTGAGTAGATAGTCTCTATGGTCCCTCTAAATCTATGCCCTTCTCTTCTTGTCTAACTCCTTTATCTTATAAATCAAGAGACTGAGACAAAGAAAGGGTAGATGGCTTGCCCAAGGTCAAACAATATAAAAAATTTGAGATCTGGATTCAGGTCCTCTGATTCTAAAGCCAGTATCCGCCCACTAAATGCCAGTTCAAGATAACCTATGTAAAATGCCAAACGTAACTTATGATTGGTAGAGACCCTGAGCGTCCCAGAACTGAAACCCATTTGTTTCTTCCTCTTCTTGACCAATAAAAGATGCATTACAAATTGACATCGGAAGAAACAGAGCAGGTAGTTTACGAGCCTGCCTATAGGCTCACAACATAAAAAATATATACCTGAAATTCTAGTGAAAAGTAACAATAAGTGCCTCCATTCATGAAAATGAGTAAATAAATGAGTCTCTTTACATGAGTTAACTCAGATCAGTAAATCAATCAATAAACATTTATTAAGCACCTACTAAGTTCTGACCTTGGACGAGTCACTTAATAAATCCACAAGCACTCGTGAATTGTTCCCTCTGGGTTAGGCTCCAGCTTAAGCTTTAAGAATACAACGAAAAAGAAAATTTTAATAGTCCCTGACTTTAAGGAGTTTGCTTAACCTCTAAGAAAAGAGGACAGTAAGGAAACAGAGAAAAGAGGGGTGGGGGGTGGCAGTTAGATGACTCTGGATAGAGTGCCAGGTTTGTTGTCATGAAGTCTCAGGTTCAAATCTAGCTTCAGATACATACTAGTTGTGTGATCCTAGGCAAGTCACTTAACCCTAAATGCCTAGTCCTTACCCCTCTTCTTCCTCTGAGACAGAAGGTAAGGATTGTATTTTTTTGTTTTCAAAAAGAAAAAAGTAGTCTGCCTTCAAGGATCTCATCCATAAAATAAAAGAGTTGGGCTGGGTTACTTCTAGGGTCTCTTCCAGCTCTAAGTAAATCTATGATTCTATTTCATCTTTGTTCTTTGCCATGCCTCCATGTTCTTCTCCTTTTACTTTTCTCTTTTTCTCTCTTTTCTCTCTTATTTTTTAAATAGTAGCCAAAGTAAATTAAAAATAAAACATTGGCATCAGATATGTGATAAAGATCAAGCTTATGTTGCTTCTGACAGAAGAGATCAGATATTGGGCCAACCAAAGAAACAATCTGTTCATTCAGCATTTTGATTTGATTATATGGAATCCATTCAAAAGCACGTCTATAAAAGCTCACCTTCTCTTCTTCGCATCTCAAAAAGCATGCTGCAGATAATTTATCGTGATAGTAGATATAATAATTTGTCCATATGCCTTCTAAAAGGCAATGTGGCACACTTTTGAACAGGAAAAAATGTCCATCATCATCATCATCATCATCATCATCATCATCATCATCATCATCATCATCTTTTGATCCCCTTTCACATTCAAAAAAGGCACATCATGTCGTTATTGTTTATTACCATATATTGGGAGGAGAAATTATATTGCAATTAACATCAACCTACAAATGTTCTGTGATATGTAGTAAAAATAAATATTTACACACAGTGTTATGGGGATATATTATATTACAAATCTACCTCCATATAATAAGTACATGAATAACCTTGTAGTTTCCTCTTAAAACCTAATTGAATTATAAAGCCTATCTCAATGGCTTCTCATTGCCATGCTACATGCATACTGCTGAACTAAAATGCTAATTCAATAGCATCCTTTTAACCTTGAGATTGGAATTCTGGGTAAGTGTCACAGTATTGATTGCCATGAAGGTTAAGATGATTATATTGGGGTTAAAGATGAAGAACTGTTTCCAACCTTTAAATGTGAAAATACTTGAAATGTGTGAAAATGTAGCACAATGTGCACACCAATTTACAACATTTTTATAATTTTATAATTATTAATTATTTATTAATTAATTAAAATATGAAGTTCTGATTTAAAAAAAAAGACTTATAAAAAGTCTTGGAGAAGGAAATGGTAAACCACTCCAGTATCTTTGCCAAGAAAATCCCATGGACAGTCCACAGGGTTATGAAGAGTCAGATAAGACTGAACAACAACCACAAACAAGTAACCTAAGTCCAAATAACTAATCCCACTGTATTTAAAGTCTAAATTTCTCACTGTGAAAATTCTGTTCAAATAGTTATATTCCTAACTTCATGTATGATGGATTTATGTTTCTAAAATCTACTCACTTAAGATGAAATAGTTTTTGCTGGTGATAAACTGACCAAAACAAGCCATAATTCTACTCAGAATAATATTTCTTCTTGGTTTTTATTGCACTAAAATGCCTAGCAAGTCATGTTTCCAAATCACAGTGTACTTTTCCAGTTGGAAATTTGGCTTTACTAAGGTCTGCCACTTCATCTGCTTTCTGATTGACTGTGCTCAAACTTTGCACATTTTCATTGAGAGATTTCAAAACAAAAATACCACCAACATGTGACCCATTGATGTTCAGCTATGGTTCCAAATAAAAAATCTAAGACTTAATATTTGATTCTTCCAATTCTCAATCCACACAGTATTATAATAATCAATAGATATTCAGTATCTTTGAGGGAGGCCAATACTGAAAACAAACAAACAAACAACAACAACAACAACAACAACAAAATCTCTGATTACCAGCTTGTGAAGAAACACACCATGAGCCATATTTCAATTTTCCCCATCAAATTATTTAATTTTCTTTGGATTATTCCTACATAGTAATGGCCTTTATTTCCCAGGTATTCAGCATACCCACAAAGCCTGAGGTTATATCTTATCAAATGTTAAATCCTTGGTCAAGGCCTAACCTTGTGTCTTATAATAATTAAAATTATGAAGCTGATAGTAGCTTAATAACTTTATTAAATCAAATTAATAGGAGTATTAAAGAGAGGGAAAGGTAGAAAAGAGGTACAGAGATACTTAGTTTTCTAATCTATTGGCCACCATGATGGACCTCTGGCTAACTCAAGACAAGAGTTCCTTCTGCTCTCCAAGATCCAGTCAGAAGTCCCCAAAGACCCCCTGGTCTCACTTATAAGCTCTTTTCTTCACCCACTAGCTCTCACACATCACATGTCAGGAACCAACCATAGTTTCTTAATTTATCTGGACTGCCCAAGATGGGGGGAGGTAGTGCCTGTGGAATCCATTTACCTTCTCTTTGATTCCTTGGTTCTTTAACTTCCTTTCTCTGAGGGCTTATCTATACCTGGATTTACTCCAGAAATGACATTAAAAAAGATGAAAAAATGGAGAGAGAAATTTGCTTCCAACTGCCTACTGTACACAGGCAGATAAGAGAAAGAGGTCCACGACAATTTTTTCTCTTATATTTTTTTGTCAAATGATGCCTTGTCTAAACCGAGGAAGGGAGAGAGGGAGAGAGTTACTTGGGTATTTTAAAGTAATTAATTAAAACCTTTAAAAAAGAATAAACACAGGATAGAACTATCATCCAAATTCTAAATTTGATTTCCTTGAAGGGAACTCAAAGGAACTATATGATTTCACACCAAAAAGAAGTTAGTAGGGATAGATGTTTGAGCTACCATGAGTACAAGATCTTGTTTTGACTTTCTCTAGAACTAAGTTGCAAGATCACCAGCAATAAGAGACATTCTGACCTTGGAGCACAAGGGATAAAAATTAGCTGCAATTGTCTGAAGGGCCACCACCCCATTCATTGGCTTCTTACCTCTACTGTCTCCTGGATTACTAGGTAATCACCATCTATGTCTCCAGTCCCTGAACACTTTTGTGATTATTTTCCAGGTGAAAAGAGAGACACTAAGGTATAAATGACTAGAGTGCCAGCTTTGGAGTAAAAAAGATGAAAGTTTAAGTTCTGCCTCACACATTACTATTAGTGTGACCATGGACAAGTGGCTTAACCCCTCAATGCCCCTTGGTCAGGAATGCCAATGCTCTGAATTGATGGACCGAAACTGTTTCCATATTCCAAAATATTCACTACACTAATGAAATCACACATTGCATATTGACTTGTAAAACCACACATTTATGCATTTCATTTTTATTAATATATCAACATGTTAAAAATAGATAAGAACTACAGTTTAATCTGATTTGGTCAACACTTAGGAGTATTATGGGCTACATGTAGCCAGCCATTTGCTTAACATCTCTGCTCTAGAAAACAACTTAGGGTCCCTTTTAAGCCTACTTGTAGCTTAATGCAGTCCCATAATTTTTTCAAGGAACAGTTCTGTCAAATGTTTGCTCAAAGCCTTCTAGAGTTATGCTGGGGTCAGGGATGGGGAGAAGGGGCAGGCAAGACGATAAAATTCCCCAGAGCATCACATTCTCAGCTGACCTCTGTCCTCTATTAAACTTTTCTTTGGTTCAGAATATGTATTCATACCCTTCACAACCAGCTGTGGTCTAGTACCCAATCCCATTACTCAAATATTTCCCCAAAGTTACAAATGATTTCTTTACTGCCAAATCTGATGGTCTTTTCTTAGTCCTCATCCTTTTTTGACCTCTGAAACACTTAAAGTTTCAAGAATACAGCCAGGTTCCAGAGTTCATGGAGCAACAGACTTAGAGTAAGGAAGTTCTGAGTTCAAATACTGCCTCAGATACTTAGGAACTATGTTTTCCTAGACAAGTCACTTAACCTTCCTCAATCTCAGTTTCTCCATCTGTATAATGAGGATAATAATAGCATCTATATTCCAGGATTGTTGTCAGAATAAAATAACAATATTTATAAAGCATTTTCAAAATTTAAGCCCCTATATAAATGCTAGCTATTATTATTAAATTGCCCTTTCTTCTAGGATTTTCTTTCTGCTCTGGGGTTTATTACATACTGCTCTACAGTGGTTATCCTGTATCTCTGACTCTCCATTTCAGTATATTTTGATGAATCCTTATCCATATTGTGATCCCTAGTTATGGATGCTACAAGGCTTTCTCTGGGACCTTATTCTCTTTTCCTGTTCCTCCCCTTCTAGCCTACTCCTTTGCTTCCTGCCCTCCTTTCTCTGTTTCTCCCTTTTTTCTTTCTTTCTCTCTTTGTTTCTCTTGTTCTTTGTTTCTCTCTTTCTTTCTTCCTCTCTTTCTTTATTTCTCCTTTTCCTCTTTTCTTTCTTTCATTCATTCTTTCTTTCTTTCTCTTTCTTTTCTTCCCCCCCCCCAGTCTCTCTCTGTATCTGTCTCTATCTTTCTGTCTCTCTCTTTTCCCACTTTGCTCATAATCTCTATAAAATGACTCCAAGATCTATATATCCCAGCCTGTTTTCTCTCCTGAGACACAGTACTACAGCAGCAATTCCCTATTAATCATTTCTAAGTGGAGATTGTACAGGCATTTCTAACCCAATATATCCACAATAGAACTTATTGTCTTTACCTCAAAATATGCCAAACTGTACCCTATGCTCCTTCTTCATCCCTATCTTTTGGAATCCCTAGTTTCATTCAAAGTTGAGTTAAAGTACCATCTTCAACATAAGATCTTCCCTGATGCCCTCTTCACGAGTATCTTATGTATTCTATGTGTACTCAACTATATACATGCGCTTCTTCCTCTAGAATGTAATTTCTTTAAGAGAATGTCCTAATTTTTTCTTTCTCTCATAATCAGATAAATATAGATGAGAGAGAGCAATAGAGGTAGACAGAGAGAGATGATAAGGCATTTATTATATTTACTCTGAGATACAGATAGAAGTTAACAAGACAATCCATGCCCTCAAGAAGCATACATTCTAATGGGAGAAAAGACTTGAAGTGGATCTGGAAGGGGGGGAGGTCTAATACTCTATCTTAGAGGATGAAAGATGGTGGAGAAGTCTAGTTCCCAGAAAAATGAGGTAAAGATCATCTACAGGGGCCAGGTGACCCAGGAGTAGAGTCCAAAGTTTTGTAAAGGGCAGTGTTTAGGCAAGGGGAGGATAATGGCAAGGGTGCAGGTGAGTTCCAGAGGGAATACTCAAAGTATAAGTGCTTAATAAATGCTAGTGGAATGACTATGATTGAATTTGATTCAGCAAATATTTATTGTGTCTGCTATACAAGCCACAGGTAGGTGACATAGTGGATAGAGCGCTGGGCTTGGAATCAGGAAGATTACTCCTCATGATTTCAAATATAGATTCTGACACTTACTAGCTATGTGATCCTGTACAAGTCACTTTGTTGGCCTCAGTTCCTCATCTGTGAAATAAGATGGAGAAGGAAATGACAAACCATTCCAACATCTTTGCCAAGAAAACTCCAAATGAAGTCACAAAGAGTTGAACATGACTGAAATAATTTAACAACAGCAAACATATTGTGTGCTAAGGATTATTAGGTATTAAGGCTATTAAGATGAAAATTTAATTAGTCTTTCTCTCAAGGATCTGACATTATACTGTCACAATACATATACGCATAAGAAAATAAAAAATAATTTTGGAGAAGTGCACCCCAAACTTGGGAGGATCAGAAAACATTTTGTTTTAGAAGTAGCATGTGAGCTGAGCTTTGTATGAAGCTAGGGATTGCCAAAGGGGTCTTTTCCAGGTATCTTCAGTTGAGGCTACCACACAAACAAAAAAGGAAACAAGATTATGCCAGGCTTGTGAAGCATCTTAGAGATACAAAGACAAATATGAAATAGTCTCTATTTTCAGAGAGTTTAGATTTTATCAGAGAAGACAATATGTGTGTGTATGTGTGTGTCTGTGTATATATAAGATATAGAGATTGATAAGGGGAATGAACCTATGATTTCATTGGTAAGAAGAACTCACTAGATCAATGTGGGTCTACACCTTCTTTTCAACTTTACTCTTAGAGCTACTTAAAAGTACTGAGAGATTAAGTAATTTGCCCAGGATCACAAGACAAGGATGTGTCAGAGAACAAATCTGAACCCAAATTTTGAACCCAAGTCTCTCTTGTTCCAAGGCCTGCTCCCTATCACTATACCATGGGCATCTTGTACCTGGGGGAGGGAATCTATTTTCTCATATTTACAAAATGAAGAGCAGGTACTTGAATGACAAGAAAAAGTCTCAATTCAGGTATCTAAGGGTTGTGGCAAGATACACAAATGGTTTAGATTTGCTTCAAGGGGAACAAAGTGGAAATATTTCAATATGGATCCAGGAATGGCCCTGTCACTCATAGTTTCATATGGCTAATCTTAAAATTAAACTTTAATAGTGACCTTTGATTCCCTATAATATAAGGTAGAATGTGATAAAATTCTATAGGAAACCTTTAAAGAAAATTCTATGGGAGCATAAGACAAGAGAGAAATATCTATGATAGTCTCTTTTTTAACTTTTATTTATCTTTTCTCTTTTACATTTTTTAGAAATTTAGAATATTTTCCATGGTTACATGATTCATGATCCCCCCCCCTTCTCTTCCCCTTCCTGAAGCCAACATGTATCATTGTTCAAAACCTATTTCCATGTTTTTTATATCTATAGTAGAGTGATCTTTTAACATCAAAACCCTAATTATATACATATCAAATTACATGATTAATCACATGTTTTTCTTCTCCATTTCTGCTCCCACGGTTCTTTCTCTGGATGTGGTTAGCATCTTTCTCATAAGTTCCTCTGGATTGTCCTGGATCCATTGCCACTAATGGAGAAGTACATTACATTCGATTGTACCACAGTGTATCACTTTGTGCACAATGTTCTCCTGTCTCTGCTCCTCTCACTCTGCATCACTTCCTGGAGGTCATTCCAGTCTCCATGGAATTCCTCCACTTTATGATTCCTTTGAGCACAATAGTATTTCATCACCAACATATACCACAATTTGTTCAGTCATTCCCCAATTAAAGGGCTTCCCCTCATTTTCCAATTTTTGGCCACCACAAAGAGCACAGCTATGAATATTTTTGTACAGGTCTTTTTCCTTATGATCTCTTTGGGGTAAAAACCCAGCAGTGCTATGGCTGGGTCAAAGGGGCATTCTTTCAAAGCCCTTTATGCATAGCTTCATTTGTTTATCCTTTCCATAACTGTTCTAGTATGAACTATCAATTCAGAGAAATACTTAATACAGAAAACTAGGTGATCTATAGTAATGGAAAGTTAACATTAGAGGACTAGTTGGGCCCATAGACCACCTCATTTTCATAGTAATATAAAAGCATTTAAATGCCAACTGACCTCAGATCACTGAAGATAGAAAAAAATATGTTGTCTCTCCATTTTCTACATTAAAATTGTTTGATGGAATATCTGTGTGATTTCTCAATTCTCAAAATATTAAGCATCTAAAATGCTCAATACATAATGTAGAACAATCAAAAGATTGAGGCTTGTGCCTTCATAGTGTGATAGATCTGTGATTCCACTGGTGTGCAAACTCCCTACACCTCCCTCCAAGGAAATTACAACTCCTCTAATACTTCTCAACCATATTATATGTCATGTCCACATCATTCCAAAATTTCTCCATTAAAAGTCTACCTGAATACCTTATTCAGCATTAATTCAATTTTTACTCCTCCTTCAATTTATTTTCAACCAGACTTGTGATGGATATAGGGAACTCCTAGTGAAGAAATTATCATCGCAAGTTGGCAACTGTTTAGTAATTTATAATGTTGGTTATTTGTGGCACTGAGATAGTAAAATGATAAGCAATTTTCCCTGATCTCACAGCTAACATGAATTAAAAGCAGAATTAGAATCTAAGGCTTCCTGCTTTGAGGTCAGTTCTCTATGCACTCTATTACATTGCCCCTCTCAATTCACTTCAATTAAATTGAACTTAAAAAGGTTGTAAGCACACACTCTTTGATGCATTATTGACACATTGGTAAAAAGTACAAAAGTAAAAAGATAACAGAGGCCCTGGATTTATAATTTATTTGCAGGGTGAGGGAGGAGGTAAAGGGCAATAAGGCATATGTAGACAAGTAGGTACAACACAAAGTTTACTGTGATAAAGTCAAAAGTGTGGTCTAAATCAGAGGTATCAAACATATGACTTACAAACCATATTGTTACCTGAAACACTTGGGAGTACTGCCCAAAGTAGATTAAGATATAATTGCAAAGTATTTGACAAAACATTAAAAATACCATCAGAACATAGACAATGTTAATATATGGTTTTCTTTTTTATTCTTCTCTTTCTAAAAAAAATTTCAGGAATATAGAAATAATTTTAACAACTGTTTTTTGATATTTTAAGATTCAGATTTTCTTCCTTCCTCCTTTCCCTGTTCCCCAAGATGGATCAATCATCTGATACAGACTATACCAGTGTTTTCATGTAATATATATTTCCATATTATGCATGCCATGATAGAAGATGCATATCACCATACAATAAAAAAATTCATAAAGAAAATAAAGTGGAAGATGGCATGCTCTGTCTGATCTGTACTCAGACCCCTTGACTGTAAATAACCTTTTTTTTTTAATCATGAGTCCTTTTTGGATATCTTGGGACCTTGATTTCTCCTTCACAGTTAATCACTGAATAATAATTCTGTTACATCATATACATTGTTCTCCTGGTTCTACTCATTTCATTTTGCATCAGTTCATATAAATCTTTTAAGGTTTCTTTCAACTCATCCCGTGTGTCATTTCTTATGGTACAATAATATCCAATTATGATCATATACCTCCACTTGTTCCTGCATTCCCCAAGTGATGGATAACTCCTCAGTTTCAAATTTTTTGCCACCACAAAAAAAAAGAGCTATTTAAAACATTTTTGTATAGTTAAGTTCCTTCTCCCTTGTGTCTAATCCCTTTGGGATATAGACCCAGTAGCATATTTCTGGGAATATGTGGTTTTCTTTTTTTTTTATTTTAAACATTATTTTATTTGGTAATTTCCAAACATTATTCACTGGAAACAAAGATCATTTTCTTTTCCTCCCCACCACCCCTCCCACCATCTTCCCCTCTCCCATAGCTGACACACGATTCCACTAGTTATCACATGTGTTCTTTACTCAAACCCATTTCCCTGTTGTTGGTATTTGCATTAGAGTGTTCATTTAGAGTCTCTCCTCAGTCATAACCCCTCAACCCCTGTAGTCAAGCAGTTGCTTTTCATCGGTGTTTTTACTCCCACAGTTTATCCTCTGCTTGTCGAGAGTATTTTTTAGATCCCTGCAGATTGTTCAGGGACATTGCATTGACACTAATGGAGAAGTCCATTACCTTCGATTGTACCACAGTGTATCAGTCTCTGTGAACAATGTTTTCCTGGTTCTGCTCCTTTCACTCTGCATGACTTCCTGGAGGTTGTTCCAGTTCCATGGAATTTCTCCACTCTATTATTCCTTTTAGCACAATAGTATTTCATCACCAACATATGCCACAATTTGTTCAGCCATTCCCCAATTGATGGGCATCCCCTCGTTTTCCAATTTTTGGTCACCACAAAGAGTGCAGCTATGAATATTCTTGTACAAGTCTTTTTCCTTATTATCTCTTTGGGGTACAAACCAAGCAGTGCTATAGCTGGATCAAAGGGCAGACAGTCTTTTATCACCCTATGGGCATAGTTCCAAATTGCCCTCCAGAATGGCTGGATCAATTCACAACTCCACCAGCAATGAATTAATGTCCCCACTTTGCCACATCCCCTCCAGCATTCATTACTTTCCTCAGCTGTCATGTTAGCCAATCTGCTAGGTGTGAGGTGATACCTCAGAGTTGTTTTGATTTGCATCTCTCTGATTATAAGAGATATAGAGCACTTTTTCATGTGCGTATTAATAGTTTTGATTTCTTTGGCTGAGAACTGCCTGTTCATGTCCCATGCCCATTTATCAATTGGAGAATGGCTTGATTTTTTGTACAATTGATTTAGTTCTTTGTAAATTTGAGTAATTAAACCTTTGTCAGAGGTTTTTATGAAGACTGTTTCCCAATTTGTTGCTACCCTTCTGATTTTGGTTACATTGGTTTTGTCTGTACAAAACCTTTTTAATTTGATGTATTCCAAATTATTTATTTTGCATTTTGTAACTCTTTCTAAGTCTTGCTTGGTTTTGAAGTCTTTCCCTGCCCAAAGTTCTGACATGTATGCTATTCTGTGTTCACCTAATTTTCTTATAGTTTCCTTCTTTATGTTCAAGTCATTCACCCATTTTGAATTTATCTTGGTGTAGGGTGTGAGGTGTTGATCTAAACCTAATCTTTCCCACACTGTCCTCCAATTTTCCCAGCAGTTTTTATGAAATAGTGGATTTTTGTCCCAAAAGCTGGGATCTTTGGGTTTGTCATATACTCTCTTCCTGAGGTCGCTTGCCCCCAGTCTATTCCACTGATCCTCCTTTCTGTCTCTTAGCCAGCACCAGATTGTTTTGGTGACCCCTGCTTTATAATATAGTCTGAGATCTAGGACTGCAAGGCCCCCTTCCTTTGTATTTTTTTTTCATTATTTCCCTGGATATCCTTGATCTTTTGTTCTTCCAAATGAACTTTGTTATGGTTTTTTCTAAATCAGTAAAAAAAAATTTTGGAAGTTCCATGGGTATGGCACTAAATAGATAGATGAGTTTGGGTAGGATGGTTATTTTTATTATATTGGCTCATCCTACCCATGAGCAGTTAATGTTCTTCCAATTGTTCAAGTCTAGTTTTAGTTGTGTGGAAAGTGTTTTGTAGTTGTGCTCATATAGTTCCTGTGTTTGACTCTGGAGATAGATTCCTAAGTATTTTATTTTGTCTAAGGTAATTTTGAATGAGATTTCTCTTTCTAGCTCTTGCTGCTGAGCTGTGTTGGAATTATATAGAAATGCTGATGACTTATGTGGGTTTATTTTGTATCCTGCAACTTTGCTAAAGTTGTTGATTATTTCGATTAGTTTTTTGGTTGAATCTCTAGGATTCTTTAAGTAGACCATCATGTCATCTGCAAAGAGCAATAATTTGGTCTCCTCCTTGCCTATTTTAATGCCTTCAATTTCTTTTTCTTCTCTAATTGCTACTGCTAGTGTTTCTAATACAATGTCAAATAATAGAGGTGATAATGGCCATCCTTGTTTCACTCCTGATCTTAATGGGAATGGATTTAGTTTATCCCCATTGCAGATGATATTAGTTGATGGTTTTAGATATATACTGTTTATTATTTTTAGGAACGAGCCTTCTATTCCTATGCTTTCTAGTGTTTTTAATAGGAATGGGTGTTGTATTTTATCAAAGGCTTTTTCTGCATCTATTGAGATAATCATGTGGTTCTTGTTGGTTTGCTTGTTGATGTGGTCAATTATGTGGATGGTTTTCCTAATATTGAACCAGCCCTGCATCCCTGGTATAAATCCTACTTGATCATGGTGGATGACCCTTCTGATCACTTGCTGGAGTCTTTTTGCTAGTATCCTATTTAAGATTTTTGCATCTATATTCATTAGGGAGATTGGTCTATAATTTTCTTTCTCTGTTTTTGGCCTGCCTGGCTTTGGAATTAGTACCATATTTGTGTCATGAAAGGAGTTTGGTAGAACTCCCTCTTTGCTTATTATGTCAAATAGTTTGTATAGTATTGGAGTTAGCTGTTCTTTGAATGTTTGATAGAATTCACTGGTGAATCCATCAGGCCCTGGGGATTTTTTCTTAGGAAATTCTTTGATGGCCTGTTGGATTTCTTTTTCTGATATGGGATTATTTAAGAAATCTATTTCTTCTTCTGTTAGCCTAGGCAATTTATATTTTTGTATATATTCATCCTTATCACCTAGGTTGGTGTATTTATTGCCATATAGTTGGGCAAAGTAGTTTTTAATGATTGCCTTAATTTCCTATTCATTGGGAGTGAGATCCCCCTTTTCATCTTTAATGCTGTTAATTTGCCTTTCTTCTTTCCTTTTTTAAATTAGATTGACCAGTACTTTCTCTATTTTTTCTGTTTTTTCAAAGTACCAGCTTCTAGTTTTTATTTATTAGCTCAATAGTTCTGTCACTTTTGATTTTATTAATTTCTCCCTTAATTTTTAGGATCTTTAGTTTGGTTTTCTTCTGGGGGTTTTTTAATTTGTTTGTTCTCAAGTTTTTTGATTTGCATTTCCAATTCCTTGATCTCTGTCCTCCCTTATTTGTTAATATATGCACTCACTAACTTGGCTGCATCCCATAAGGTTTGAAAGGATGTCTCACCATTGTCATTTTCCTCAACGAAATTATTAATTGTTTCTATGATTTCTTCTCTAACTAACCAATTTTGGAGTATCATATTATTTAATTTCCAATTAATTTTTGAGTTGGCTCTCCATGTACCCTTACTGATCAATATTTTTATTGCCTTGTGATCTGAAAAGGCTGCATTTATTATTTCTGCTTTTCTGCATTTGAGTGCCATGTTTTCTGTGATCTAGTGTATGATCTATTTTTGTGAATGTGCCATGTGGTGCTGAAAAGAAGGTGTATTCCTTTTTGTCCCTATTTATTTTTCTCCATATGTCTATTAACTCTAATTTTTCTAAGATTTCATTCACCTCTTTTACCTCCTTCTTGTTTATTTTTTGGTTTGATTTATCTAAATTTGATAGTGGTTGGTTCAAGTCTCCCACTAATATGGTTTTATATTCCCTCCTTCAATTCTCCTAGTTTCTCTATTAAAAATTTGGATGCTATTCCGTTTGGTGCATACATGTTGATTAGTAATATTTCCTCATTGTCTATACTCCCTTTTAACAGAATATATTTACCTTCCCTATCCCTTTTGATCAGGTCTATTTTTGCTTTGGCTTTGTCAGATATCATGATTGCAACTCCTGCCTTCTTTCTATCGGTTGAGGCCCAAAAGGTCTTACTCCAACCTTTAATTCTAACCTGGTGAGTGTCAACCCACCTCATATGTGTTTCTTGAAGACAACAAATGGTAGGGTTTTGGGTTCTAATCCAATCTGCTATTTGTCTACGTTTTATGGGTAAGTTCATCCCATTCACGTTCAAAGATATGATTGTCATTTGTGGATTTGCTGGCATTTTGATATTTTCCCCTAGTTCTGACCTTTCTTCTTTAGCTATCTCCTTTTGAACCAGTGATTTACTTTAGGTCAGTCCCTCTAGTCCCCTCCCTTGAGATGCTTCCCTTTCTAGCCCCTCCATTTTATGCTCCCTTCCTTTCCCCTCCCCTCTCTTCTTCCCTCCCTTTTTATACTCCCTCCCCCCTCCCCCTCCTTAATTTTCCTTTCTTTCTTGCCCTGTTGGATAAGATAGAATTCAGGATCCCACTGGATCTAGATGTTCTTCCCTCTCAGATTTGATTTCACTGAGTGTAAGGTTTAGGTAATTCTACTTCACGCTCTCTTCCTCTCCTTCTCATATGAGAGTTCTTCCCCTCCCCTTCCCATGTGTATCTTTATATGGGAAAGATTATTCTATTAACCCCCCCTATTTCTTGAAGTAAATCTTAGTGTTATCAATGGTTCCCCCCTCCCTTTTCCTTTCTTTGCCCCCACTTTCCCCAAATCTTCTTAATGCCCCAATCTTTCCCTATGCATGTTTCTTCTAACTACTCTTATGATGCATACAATTTTTGAGAGTTACACAAAACATTTCCCCACATATTAATATATATAATTTGATGTAAATGTAGTCCTTATAGAAGAGAGTTTGACTTAAGGAAAAAGATAAGATTTATCTCCTTTTCCCTTTCATTCATATTTACCTTTTCATGTTTCTCTTGCTTTCTGTGCTTGGATATCAAAATTTCCACTAAGTTCTGGTCTTTTCTTAGCAAATGCTTGGAAATATTCTATTTTGTTGAATGCCCATACTTTTCCCTGGAAGTATATAGTCAGTTTTGCTGGGCAGTTGATTCTTGGTTGGAGACCCAGCTCTCTTGCCTTTCTAAATATCGTGTTCCATGCTTTGCGGTCTCTTAGTGTGTTAGCCGCTAAGTCGTGTGTGATCCTTATGGAAGCCCCCCTATATCTCTGAAGCTCCTCTTCTTGGCTTCTTGTAGGATTTTCTCCTTTTCTTGGAAGCTCTTGAATTTGGCAATTACATTCCTAGGGGTTGTCTTTTGGGGATTTAGTATAGAAGGTGTTCTACGAACCCTTTCTATTTCTATTTTGCCCCTTTGCTCCAGAATGTGTGGGCAATTTTCTTTTATAGTCTCCTGTAGAATAACATCGAGTTTATTGTTTATCTCTGGTTTTTCTGGGAGACCGATAATTCGGAGGTTGTCTCTTCTTCCTCTGTTTTCCAAGTCTGTGACCTTTTCAGTGAGATATTTTGTTTTCTTCTAATTCATTAATTTTTTGGCTTTGCTTTATTGATTCTTGCTGTTTTATAATCTCACTTTCTTCAAGTTGCTTAATTCTGGTCGTTAGGGACTGGTTTTGCTTTTCAGCTTTGTCTGCCCTTCTATTGGATGCTTCCAGCTCTTTTTCCAATTGAGCAGTCTTATCTGTCAGACTGCTGATCTCTTTCTCCCATTTTTCTTTCCAGGTTTCCATCTTTTGGGTAAGTTCCAGTTTGAGATCTTCCAGAGCTTGTTGATAGTTTCCATTTTTGGAGGCATGTTCTGATTTTTTTTGGATTTCATCCTCATTCTCTTCTTTTCCTTGGGTACTTCCACCATAAAAGTTTTCAATAGTCACCTTTTTTCCCTTTCTTCCTGGAGGCTTGATTTTGGGCCATGTGAACCATCCCTTTGGTGGTTTTATTCCCCTTTCCTTTTTGGTCTGGGGTCTGGGTGATATGGGCGGGTTTTCTGTGAATTTAGGTTGCCTCAGACTAGTTCTTCCCAGCCTCCGAGGTTTCTTAGAGTGCTGGGCCCCTGATCACAGCCAAACTGCCCAGGTGTTCAGCTTCGCCCAGATAATCAGTGCGTGGTCCACCCCTGGTGTTTAGCTCCTCCCAGATGTTCAGCGCAACCGCCCCAAGTACAGCTCCCTGGGCCCCCTGTGCTCAGCGCAGGATTTTCCCGTGAAACCACCTGGAGATGTTTTTTCATGGTAGTCCCCAGATCCCAAGGACCCTGGAGTGCCCCTCCAGACAGAGATGTTCCCCACTCACTCGCTGTCCCAGTGAGAGCTCCGGTAGCTCACTCTGGTTTTGTGGGGGAGGTGGGGGGGGGGGAGGGAAGATCAGTTCACGTTTCTGTGCAAGCTTTTCCTCCTTCTTATTATAGTGTGGAAATGTTCAAACCCCATGTACCTTCGCCTCTGTGGGGTACTGGGGAGTCCTTCTGATTCCTCCAAAGGTGATTTTTATGCTCCTTTGATGTAGTCTATTTCGTTCGGTGCCAGGGAGAGGAAGCGTGTGCCATCTAGATTGCAGCCATGATTACCTGGAAGTCCAAATATGTGGTTTTCTAAGTCAATATATGACCCCAGAGATCCTTATACAAGATCTAGTGCCCCCATTCCTATTTGAGTTTGATACCACCAGTCTAGATGGAGGGCTATAAGAAATGTGAACAAAGAAGATTCCTTTTCAGCTAAAAGTAATCAGGTTAGATGCATTTTAAAATATCAAGAACACCAACATGACACATGGTTTGTTCATATTATCTCTCATTCTTGTTAAATGGTCTTTTTTTTTTTCGCAGTGACACATGTCCTTGGTGACATATACTGGAAGTATAATTTAGAAGACGTCATCTTTGACAATGTAAACAGATTAAAATAAGTGAATCATAGCAAAGATGATCTAATCATTTCAATCATGATAGTGATCTTCGTATAAGTGATTTATGGCAGCAATCAGTATTAATCATGAAGACTGAAAATGACTTAATTGGCTAACTTGTGGTTTGGCAGTCAGACACTCCCAAAAGACAAAATAACAGTGCTAATATTGTATACTATCAATAAACTTTCAGAACTAAGTGGGAAAATAAATGAAGTCAATATAATAAATTTAAAATATAAGATTATTCTAAGAAATAGCTTTTATAGTATGTACTCAGAAGTATAATAGACCAAAAAAATCATGGCCATTATGGTTGTGATAAAACTAATACTGATAAAACTCAGTAAAAAAGTTGTTTTAATTTATAGAAACAAAAAAATCATGTAGTATAAATATGAAGTTTTAGCAGAATTAAAATAACTATTAATTATAAATACTTATGTCGTGATTTCAAGATTTTCCATACATTCTAGCCCCATCCTACCTCTAAAACCAATCTCATTTTCCACTAAATGCCAACATTCAACCTCTGATCCACCATGTATACTATCCTTTATATTCCCTACAATGAGATTTGTTTCTTTCTTTTTGCCTTTACTCAAAAAACTCATTCTTCTTTTATACTCAAGAAGTTTCTCCATCCCAAAATGGCCTCACAGTTCTCACTATCTGTGAAATCCTATTAATCTTCAAGATCCAACTCAAGTCCTTTTTCCTTGATGAAGTGCTCTCTTAAAGATAATAATCATTACTGATCTTTCCTTTCCCTGAATTCCTATAGAATCCTATGTAGAATCCCACACAATATACTACTTGATTCTTCAATTATTTCATGTTTCAAAACCATGAAGTGTGGTTTCTCTTTTTTGTTTTAATTTCCCAACAATGTCTTTTATATTGGGGGATTGTAGAGCAAGAACTGGATAAATACATATTGTCTAACATGCCAATGAAAATCAGTGATCTCTAAGGCACTAGGAATCTATAATAGTTTAATAGTAAAATGATAGGCGCAGTACAGAAATTTGTTTTAAGTAGTTTCATTTTTTCAGTCATTTTTCAGTTATGTCCAATTCTTCTGATGCTATTTGGGGTTTTCTTGGCAGAAAAACTCAAGTTGTTTGCCATTTCCTTCTCTTGCTTATTTTGTAGATGAAATTGAAGCAACCAGAGCTAAGAGACTTGCCCAGGGTCTCACAAAGAGTAAGATTCTGAGGCCAGATTTGAACATAAGATTAGTCTTTCTGACTCCAGGATGGACCTCATTTCCATGGACAGACCAATTAAGGAATTTATTTCATTTGATTGTTCATATTTGTTTAAAAAGATTACCACACTCATCTCACTATTTGATAGTAGGAAGATGAAAGGGAGGAAAAAATTAATGATTTGTTAATTAAAAGAAATTATAGTATAAAAAAGACAGAAGGAAAGTAGCACAGAATTATGACATATACAAACCTGGATCCTGAAGGAAGGACCATATTGATTTGACCTCATCTTTACACTGCTGTGTTCCAGATGTACTCCACACATGTGGTTAAGAAGAAAACTGTCTGATGCAATGACTTGCTGCATATGCATCTTTCCCAAATGCTAGCTTTTGTAAAAAATGAACAGAGTTCTCAAACACTCCGTATTTTTCTGGTCTACTAGAATGACCAGTAATCCCATTCCTTTTAGGTCTTGCCTTTCTCTTCATTACACAAGACTGTGCATTTTTATATTTCTGTAACCATGGTTTATAAAGCATCTTTTTTCATAGGAGTGGAAGGCATTTTCATATCCACTCTAAGACCGCTCAGTTGCAGGGACTCTATAAGATAAAGAGAATAAGGCACAATTCTTTTTATTTTACAGAGGAGGCAAAGTGATTAAATGATGAACACATAATCACACAGAACCAAGGCTTGAACTCAGAACTTTTGGGCTTCTAGCCTAGTATCCTTTTCATATCCTGAGCTTCTGTGCATACTCAGAGCATGCTCAGATTGTAGAACATGGAGCTTGTTCTAATCCCTACCACATGGGGCAGGAGGATAACCTCCTTTGACAGTCTCATCTTGAAATTTGGTAAGACCTAGTTGGTTGCTCTTTTCTGCCATCATTCTGCTCAAGTTCTTTTCAGTTAATCTTATCTGATAGGATCAGCATGAACACCATAAACTAAAAGGAAAATCCTTCCCTATTAGTCTTTTACCTCCAGTTTTGAGAAATGAGCCTAGAGGTGTTTGCTTCTATTCTGTTGTTTGTTCTCAGTTTCAGGTGCCAGAGCTGGTTTTCATAGATTGAGAGTTTGAATCATAGTGACCTTGGAGTCACTATTGTGGATAGGGTGATGTAGCTAGACATCCTGGCATGGAAACCCTGAAAAACCAGAGATCTGGGATCAAGTCTAAGGGGAGATTTGGATTTGGAACAGGGACTGTATAGGAATTGAGCTACGCTATGAACCCAATATTTAACCTTTCCCCAGAGGCCAAAAGGAGTAGGATTATATAGCTCTCACATGTTGGGAGAGGTAAGTTTATATATTCATTATTATACAATTTGAAATACATATTTCATTGTAAAATAACTTTTATTACATGTGAAGCTTTGCCTGGGATAAAACTGAATCCTTTGCTCTTGGGAATGTCTCTAGAGAGACGCTCTGCCTAGGACTTTGGATTTTTGAGCTACCCTAAACTACAAGATTCAAGGAAGATTTAACCTTTTTTTAGGTTCTAAATGCAAAATTGCTCTCCCATTTCCCATCCCCGATCACCCTCATAAGTCAGTTCCATGGGTATAATTTTGTGTATTTTTCCTAACTGTTAAGTACTGATACTTTTGGTTTTATTTCTTTTGTATAAGAATTGGTATACATTCTCTAGATGAAATCCTATAAAAGTACTAGTATTAAGTTTACTGCAAGAAATTTGGAATCACGGACTTCTACTATCTAGTAAAAATATTCATACCATTAACATTTAAGGAGACAGCCTTTTTGTGAGAAAGCAAAATGACCTACAACTATTTAGGGTGAGAACGCCTATGCCTTAAATTTAAAATAGCTCATATTTAGGGAAGGAGAATTAGGGTCCTAGCCTAGCTTGACTCCTACAGGGAACAGTTGCAGTATCAAGTCCAAGAACTCCATCTGGATGGAGCCTGAAGCACCCTGGTTTCTCAAGCACACTGACTGCCCTTTCCCTCCAATAATCTTGACTGCAAAGGTGCCACAATCCTGTTCCTGTGTGGATCACCTCCAGCATTTAAAAGCAAAGTGAACAATCAATGAGAGAAACAAAGAGAGGCAGGAGGAGAAGACAAGTCCTTTCTCTCTCACTGATTGAGTTCATGGCATCCACAATGGCAGCTAATAGGAGCCACTGAAAAAGAACAGATAAAGAGCCTGGCTAGGTTTTACCTATAGGCAACCAATCAAAAAGAGTATCTCCCTACCAACATGGTAGGGGACATAGTGGGCTCCATGTTAGATAAACTGGGTATTCTGGAGAAGTCCAGGCTACCATATACCTCTGCTGTCTCATTAAATCTTGATCTCCTCTGGTATACCAATTCACAAATTCAAAAAGGCCATAACCAACATAAGGGTCATTATTATAAGATTATTGTTCCTGGAACGGTCTAATCCATCATATTTGGGGGGAAATGAAGGGTCTCTCACTATAACTTTAAAGAAAATAATTCTTTTTTAGCAGAAAGCTATTCTTTAATATATGAAATTGAATTGGATTAAAAGCTAGGCCTAGAAATGGAAAGTCCTGGGTTCAAATATGGCCTCAGACACTTCCTATCTGTGTGACCCTGAGCACATCAGTTAACCCCCATCGCCTAGCCCTTACCGCTCTTCTCCTTTAGAACCAATGTACAGCACCAATTCTAAGACAGAAGGGCTCTTATATATATATATGTATATATATATGTATATATATATGTATGTATTTATATATACATATATATGAGATTTAAAAAGCATTAGAATGGGTCCTAAAAATAGGGAGAAGGAAGAAGTCTCAGGAACCCGAAGCATTTGAGGACTAGTTGATAACTTGTTCCTCACACTGTTTTCTCACAAACTCCCAGAGCATATCACAGAATTAAATGTTTCAATTAAAATATTAAATAATAATATTAGAAGAGGGCAAAAGGGAATTAGTTGGTTTCAGCAAAAGGGGAATGAGGTTTTCTGATGAGATTTGGGTGATGAAAGCACTAGCAGATGAAAATAGCTGCATATTCAAGCCTCTGGATTGATGGAATATGTGCCCTTCTGATGATGCTGTGGACTACAAAAACTTCTTTCAAGGGAAAAAATCAAAAACCAAATGAATTGACAATACAGAACTGTTCCTCATAAGAAATGATATGATAAGCAGAATTACAAGTAAGAATGGGAGAAAAGGACTAGGAGGCAGAATTGTATGCAACAAGGTTTTCAGAAAATAAAATAAACTAAAAATGAGCAGACACTCTTTAGGGCAGCATTAAAAATGTTGTTTTTTGCTTGTCCTCTAATTCTTATATTCATGGCAGAGAGAAGTATGTGCTATAAAAGGGGATTCCCTACCAGGATTACTCAATTTGCCAAAATGGAAGATAAAACATGAGAATGGCCCCACTGCTAAGTCTGCTTTAGTTACATTTCCTATCACCAAGCAGACAGGAAGTGTTCTCAGACTCACAAAGAGGCATGCAGAAGCCAGAGCTAAAAGTAGATGCCTTTCTGAAGCTCTTATACTGAAAGAACGGAAACCATATGGGGATCAGGTTGCTTTTCCTCTTCTTAAAGGCTTCAGGTGACTTTAAATTAAAAGGAAGATTTTCCATCTATGTCCCTAAGTCCTTTTCTTTTTTTCTGCCCTCTCATGCCTTCCTTTTCATATGTAAGTGGTACCATGATGGTATTTCCACCCTATTAAGTCCTTTGTTTTCTATGTTGTGTGACTTAGAGGGGAAAATTTCCTTAAGAAACAAGTGTAATATTTTGTCTGTCTGCTGGGCATGTTGGCACATACCCTGTAATTCCAGCTACCAGGGATTCCTGCTAAGGCTGGGGCATCTCTTGACTTCTGGAGTCCTTTGAGGTAATGATTTCTGTCTTAAGTTTAACATTAATGAGAGCCCACTAGGAATGGGGAGCCACCAGGTTGCCTTTGGAGTGATAAGTCAGCCAAGGACAGAAACAGAGCGGGTCAAATCTCCTGTACTGGTCAAAACAGAACCAGGCCCTTGAGTAACTCCTACACTTTCCAGCTGGGGGAGAAAGGGACACCTAGTCTTTCAAATAACAAAATAAAATAATATTTTTTCTCTACCTAAATTTCTCTGATACCACAGAGATTGTTCTGCATGGAGCATGTCCATATTTACTTTAGGGGGTGCCTGTAGTAACAAAAGCAGAGATGGCTCAGCCTCCTATTCCTTTGTACTGCTCAGAGTCATTTTGCATCAAGTTGGGAATATGAATTTACTATTTGCCCCATGCCACCCAAATCATATGAACTCTAGTAAGATCCATTGCACCTGGAAATTGCTTAGGAAAAATGGCATATGACTTATTGGGACAGCACATAACCTTTAACATTGAGTCTTTTCAGCATTGCCACCACCCAGCACTCAGCTGGGTCTCCATCCTTTATCTGCTAAACTGGAAGTAATGCTGGTCATTCCTAACAGTGCTTCTGAAAAGTCTGGACACACTCATATGGCCCCTGAAGTGCAGGAAGAGTTGTTTCAGCACTGCAAGAATGTGGTCCTCTAAGAACTCTCCAGGTGCTATTTGTAGCAGAGAAAGACATCATCTCTTCTCCTTAGGGGACTGCTGTCTAATAGGTTTGAAGAGACAGAGAAGCTCCTACAGACACACACAAAGAAACAGCCTCCTTCTCAGAAGGGAGACCCAGAGTGGTATGGCGTTAAACTAGCTCTAACCTGTC
The DNA here is from genome assembly GCF_027887165.1 of Monodelphis domestica. Lineage (NCBI taxonomy): Eukaryota > Metazoa > Chordata > Mammalia > Didelphimorphia > Didelphidae > Monodelphis > Monodelphis domestica. The sequence goes on along the minus strand of NC_077229.1, from coordinate 218,801,903 downwards.
TCACCCAGAATCCCGCCGCCTCCCCCCCAAAGGAAATGTAAGTTTTCTTCCCATTATGGGCCTTGGGTTAGGGTTTTCTATTTTAATATAAACAAGCCTCTTTCCTCTCAGCATACAGAATACCAAATGAATGTCTGCATAAACGTTGCTCTCTCCAGAAACATTTCAAGTATGTGTGACTGAAGCGAGAAGCTGAAGGTCAAAAATGGGAAAGTATACTATAGCACAGGGGCCTGATTGCCTCCAACACTCACATTCCTTTCTAGCATTCCTTCTCTTGTCCATTCTCCCTGTCATCTGAACTTCCATCAGGGGAGAAAGGCTGCTGCTGAGAGGAGATGAGGTTGGAGGGGAGAAATAGTTATCGACATCAGGGGGCTGTTTACTGTTTACCAGATACTTGAACAATGACTTAAATACAAAAATTCATGCCAAGAATAATATCTGCAGGAAACACTAGCTGTTCTTATCCATTTAAACAGACATGTTGACAGAGATCTGCAGGCTTCAGTTTGCAGAATGGTCAATTACTTTTGATAAAAAAAACTGAGGGGTTTTGTTGTGATTCAATTCACTGGACAAGAACCATACTTTACAAAGGAACAAGGATTGAAAGCTATCGAGCTCAATTTCCCAACAAACAAGGACACTGAGGCCCAAGGAAGTCAGGTGATTTGCCCAAAGCTACACAGGTGGAAGATCTAAACCAAACTCTTTTCATGGCAACATGCTGGACTAAAGATTGCTTATTCAAATAAGAGCTCTAATTTATTCCTGAAAGCTCTCAAATCTGACCAAAAAAATCACATCTTATCATAATGAAGGCTCAAATATCAGATTCCCATTCCTTTCTTCCTCCAGCTCTCCACCCCATCTCCATCTCTACCCCATAATGATGGCATGACATGAAATGTGAGCAGATATTGATGTAAAAGTCATCGCATAATTTCTCAGCAGCTGAATTTAAATGAATTAAGAATTCTCAGTCATACAAAGTGTTCTGGAGTTAATAACTGATTCCAAGAAACTACTTTTTTCATCAAAATTTCTTCATGTCTAGGATAAATACAATGGAGAAATTCATTGACTGAGTGATTCTGCTCCTGGTCCTGTTCCTGAGTTTCTGGATTTCATGCCCTCTCTACTACTGGATCATTCTAGAACTTCTTTTCATGTCCGGAGTTTCCTTTTCCTGTATATATACCTTTGGCCTGCTCACTCTAAAATATTCCTTCCTAAGCCTTATCCCATTCCTCCTATTAGTGAATTCCTCCAAGAGCCTCCATTTTGTGGAAGGGTACAGATTGGCCTATCTTTGCTGTCTTCCTATCCCTATTCCTGACTTTCCAAAATTGGGACAATGTCCCAAGCTGAGTAGGGTACATTCCTTCTTCCTAGCTCCCCCTCAACCACTTCTAGCTACCTTTTATATACTGTTTTCCCCCAATAGAATTTAGACTTCCTCAGGGATCATCTGTTGTTTTGCATATATTGCTATGCCCAACACATTAGCTTCATGCTAGACAAATTGTAAGCACTTAGTAAAAGCTTATTTCCTCCCTCCCTTCCCTTCTTCCTCCCTTGCTCCTTTCCTCTCTCCTTCCCTCCCTCTCTTCCTTCTTCTCTTCTTTCCTTCTCTGTTCCTTTTCTTCCTACCTTCTTCCCTCTCTCCTTTCCTCTGTCCTTCCCTCCCTCTCTTCCTTCTTCTCTTCTTTCCTTCTCTGTTCCTTTCCTTCCTACCTTCTTCCCTCTCTCCTTTCCTCTGTCCTTCCCTCTTCCCTTCTTTCCTCCTCTGTTCCTTCCTTCCTTCCTTCCTCCCTCTCTCCTTCCCTCCCTCTCTCCCTTCTTCCCTGCTTTCCTCCTCTCTTCTTTCCTTCCTTCCTTCCTTCCTTCCTTCCTTCCTTCCTTCCTTCCTTCCTTCCTTCCTTCCTTCCTTCCTTCCTTCCTTCCTTCCTTCCTCCCTCCCTCCCTTTCTTCCTTCTTTCTTCCTTTGAATAGAGGTTATACCTCTGGAAAATGGTAAGTTAGACAAAAGCAACCATTTAATACAGAGTTCTCATCACTTAAATTTGAAAAAGGATTATCTGATACTATATGACAGTAGTGTGTTTTCACTCTTGAAGAGTTCCATGTCATTATCAAGATAAGTGCTGTCAATATTATATTTTTGGTGCCAAAAATCAACTGTGACACTCATAAGACACAAGATGACAGCTGAATAATGTCGTCTAACAATCCGAGTCTTGAGAGTAGCCTTTATTAAACATTATTAATTTTTATTTTAATATTCAGGTTTCTAAAGGGCCTTTCCCAAATCTCATTTTTAATTTTTGTTCCTTAAGTTTTACATTTGATTTAGTTCCAGATCTTAAAATGAAACTTATCTTAAGCCACCAATGACTGATAGGCAGCTGGATGGTTCAGTGGAGAGTTTTGGAGAAAGGAATACCTGAAATAGAATCCTGTCTCAGGCGCTTTCTTAGCTCTGTGGCCCAGAGCAAATCATTTAAATTGTCTTGGCTTTTCTTTGAATCCGCAGTGCTTAGCACAGTGCCTGGTTTAAGTTTTAGTCATTTTTCAGTCATGTCTAACTTTTTTGGACCCCGTTTGGGATTTTCTTGACAAAGACACTGAATGGGGTTTGCCATTTCCTTCTGTAGGCCATTTTACAGATGATAAAACAGAGGCAAACAGGGTTAAGCAGATTGCCATGGGGCACATATAGTAAGTATCTGAGACCAGATTTGAACTTATGGCAGTGAGTCTTCCTGACTTTAGGTCTGCACTCTGTCCACCAAATCACTTCACTAGCTTATAACAGGTGCCTAATAAATGCTTATTAATCGACTTATTTAATTGCCACAATTGTGAAACTGGTACAATAATAACTGTGATCCTCATGGGGTTGTCATGAAAACAAAATGGAAAGGATAAAAGAAGAGTTTTATAAACCTTAAGCCTGTATAGTAACAGTAGCTATTTTTTCTTAATGAGCTGATGTCATGTCCCAGACATTTTAGCCAGTCCACACCACCTTTAAAAGACCTTTCAGTTTGCTGTCATCCTCCACATTTTCCCTCTTGTCACATATACAGGGAACATCAACTCCTTTAAGTTCAGCATGTCAAAATAACAGGATGAGAGATTGATAAATAGAGTAATTTAAAAGGAAATGACTTGTACCAACATATGGAAAGGGCAGCCCCATAATTTAGACTGCTCTGGCCCCTGTGATAGGCGATATCATCTATGTCTGACTTTCTTGTCTCCCAAACTTACAGAATGGAGTCTTTTTCCTCTGAGGCCTCTGTATGAGGAGTCCTGTGAGTGTTATCCTCGAAATGGATGTTTCCCACAGTATGAAGCCGGCCTTTCTGGGAAAGTTCCAAGCAATTCTAAGGAATATTCTTATTTTCCTTGAGACTTGCCAAAACCAGACAGTAGGATTCAACAGATAATTCAAAATACTGTACTTAATATATTGTTCCCTGGGAGAGTGTAAAGTGGAAGTGATCCAATAAGGGGAGTTAGATCAGACTGCCTAAACACACACATTACTCAACACTATACTATGCTGATAACCAGCCATGCAAAAAGAAAAAAAAAAGCAATCCACTGACTTATTGATCACTCAGTTCTGTGCTGATCTCTTGAATAGGTGAAATGATTTCCTTTTGTTTTCTCATTAAAACCCAAACTATCCTTAAGCAGCTGGAAAATGGCATTATCCAGGTTTTGCCTAGGCAGAGACAGGAAAAAGATTTTTCTCACAGGATCCCAGGAAAGCAACAGCAGAGTCCAGAAGAATATCCAGAAAGGTCCTTGACTCATCATTACTTCATGAAAAACCAAACAGATTTAATACAGGACCTTTTCAAATAAATCAATGCAAAGAAGTTTTATTTTTGGCTACGTACAGAAAAAGAACAAAAAAACTCAATTCAAAAAGGATGTATCTTTGAAAAAGGGAGGAAAAAAACAGATGACAAAGTATTCATCTATATTTGGTCTCCTCATCTCCATTTGCTTCGTTGCCCCTGGTCTATCTCCCACAAAGTTAACAAATTCCTAAAAACCTATTTTGCCCCCATCATCCCCTCCCCACTCCCTGCCCTTCAGAAAAAAAAAAAAACAACAGCTCCCTTTTGCTTTTAGAATAAAACACAAAACCATAAACCTAGAATTTCAAGAACTCCATCATCTGGCTCACATCTACCTTCCCAGTCATTTCATATTGCTCCCCTTCATGCACTTTTTGTTTGCTGATATTTAATCTTTTTTTTTGTCTTGGCAAAGGTACTGGGATGGTTTGCCATTTCCTTCTCTAGCTTATTTTACACATGAAGAAACTGAGGCAAAGAGGGTTAATGACTTGCTCGGAGTCACAAAGCTGGTTTAGTATCTGAAGTCAGATCTGAACTCAGGTGTTTCTGAGTCCAGGGCCAACACTCTATCCACAGTGCCAAATAGCTGCCTCATACATATACACACACATATATGTGTGGATATATGGATGTACATATATAAATATATACAAATATTTAAATTGAATTATATTACAAAAAACTGCTAAATTTATGTGAATTTGAGTCTATTTTTTTTTTCATTTTGATGCCCTGAATTCAGGCCAGATTGTTTAACTTCCAGTTTGGGGCCAACATCAGAAAAAGACATGTTGATATGTGTCATGAGAGTTTATGTTTCTGGAATTATTATTGCTCAGGGAAGAACCAGACCAAGAACAGAAACAGACTGCCCTCCATAGGCTGACACCCTTTTGGCAGACTTTGGAAGATGAGCATTTGAACCTCGAGATGAATAGCCACCTTCAATCTAAACTCTGTGCCTCCTGCATCCGGATAGGTCTGATCTAAACCTGGATATCCATCTCCTTCTATATTCTAACATTCACAGATGTGCCAAGCCATGAAAGCATCAAACTAATCCCTTCCCACCCTCCATCTCAACTTTCCTTCAATTACAGACCCAAGTACTCTGATGATACCTGCTATGTATTAAAACCAGATTTGATTTCAAAGCCAGGGACTCAGGAAAAGTGCACAGATCAGATTTGTCAAAGCATTCTTTGAGACAGACCAAAAAAACCAAAACAAAACTATTGTTCTTTCAAGATTTTCTTACTGCCATTAATACTTTCAAATGATTATCTTCTCTGCCTTTGTGGGTTTTTTGGCCCCTGAAGTTCTCTTTCCTTTTCGGATGGTGTAGAAAAATGTATCTAGGTGATAAACCATTATGAAAGGAGAAAAAAACTGTTAAACTTGATCAAGCAATGGAACTATCATAGGCTGTAGGATTTAGGAACTGTTTGGTCCTCAAAGCCACACTCATGATGTTATCAGGATAAAGTTCTATTCTTCCCACCGAAATAACTTCTCTATCAGCAGTGTCATATCAAGTATGTGAAGTCCTTCTTGGTACATATCCACAACGCTTTTATAGTAGACGGTGGTGGTTTTTGTCAACTTTGGTTAAACTTTCACCATGGAGAATCAGTTATGTCCTTACTTGGCCTTCGCAAAATTCCCATGACATTTTTAAAAGTCTTATTTCTTCAGCACTTTGGAGATTCTTGAGAGGTGTGGGCTCTCCTTTCACCAGTACAAGTCCTAAGCCACCTATAATTTAGAAATAATAATAAACATTATTATATTATAAAATATAGAATAAATAATGAATATAATCATAATTAACTATAGGATTCCTATATCATTTCAAGGTGTACAAAATGCTTTAGAAATGTTATCTCTATTAATCCTCATTGCAACCCTGGGAGGTAGGAGCTTGAATGATCTCAGTTTTATAGATGGGATAGTTGAGGCTGAGAGGTTAAGTGACTTGCCCAGAGTCACAAAGCTAGAGTGTCAGAGACAGCTTTTGAAGTGGACTTGGTAGAAAAGAACTCTAGCTTTCATCCCACCTGGTGATGAGACTCATCAGCGATCCACAGGCTGGTACTCACTCCTAAGAAGCACAGAATCTCTCCAGGCATATAGTCTCCATATACTGTAACTGTAGTGAGGATCAAAGGAGATGATATTTGTCAAGCACTTAGTACAGTGGCTGGCACCTAACAGGCACCATCTTCATTCACTAAATTTCTTGCTGGAGTCACTGGCACATTAGGATGAGAGATCTGAATACACATTCATTCTTCAGTCACTTTGGTGTCAATAAAAGCAAAAAGATGGAGAACCTTTGCTCTCTGCCTGACCCACCCAGAGTACTATGTGTTCGATCCAGGGAAAAAGAGTTTCATGTTCAAAAACAACTTGTTTGCAGAAAACCACCCATTGAGAACAGTATGAAGAAGACTCTTACTCAGGTACGAGTTGGATCAGATGGCCCCAGAAGTCCCCTCAGCCCCAGAAATTCTGCAAGTTGGTGATTTTGAAAAAACAAATGCAGCGAGCTAAGTATATTAGCTATTTTTTTTCCCTTCTTTAGTTCTTCTTTATAGAAACAGAGCTCTGAGAAACTCAGGCTTTGAAAACAAGATAAGATCCAAAGCACAAGAATTTTGCAAGTTCACTGCAATGTTCTTGATTTCTGTTGGGTTGGGGGCAGGGGAAACTTCATGCTTTGCCTTCTTTGGGCCTTTAAAATGTAATACTCAGGGTGTTAGTCATGACAAAATTTACATATGTGTAATTCATATGTAAACTTGAAATATATGAAAATTGGTATGAAAATATGAGTATCCTCATGGGGAAAAAAAATCAACAAATAGTAGGGGTTAAATTAATGTTTGTTAAATGATTAAACAAGGAAGCAATTTTAAAAGAGATGTTTATTTTTTTAAAAAGTGAAATTGGGCAGTCAGGTGGCAAAGTGGATAAAGTGCTAGGCCTGGAGCCAGAAAGACCTCAGTTCAAATTTGACCTCAGACACTTAGTAGCAATGTGATCCTGGGCAAGTCACTCAACCCTATCTGTCTTAGTTTCTTCATGTGCAAAATGAGCTGCAGAAGGAAATAGAAAACCACTCCAGTATCTTTGCCAAGAAAACTCCAAATGGGGTCATGAAGAGTCAGACATGAATATGAAACAAATGAACAACAAACAACAAGATTGAAAGAAGCCTTAACACTGGTTTGTGGGTTTTTAAAACTATTGCCCAATTTGTCTCCAAATGATCTCCATAGAAAGTCATTTGGATCTAGAATCAAAAGGACTTGAGATTCAACCCCAAATTGGTTTGATCTATGTGACCTCAGTCAAGTCACTTAGACCTTTCTGCCATTATTCTGACATTGACTTTATCTAGTTTCAGCCTAACAACAGGCTCATGAGGTTATTATCCCTGTTTTATAGATGGTGAAACAGGTTCAGAAAAGTTAAATCACTTGTTCATAATAACCTGATTTAATAGAAGAAGGAGTTGTACCCATTCATTCCCCTGTTCCCTTATTCTCCTATTTATCTCTTCTATCTTCTGCTCCTGCTCACTGTAGCCCACTGAGGAAAGGACCTTTACTGACACATTCTAACTTCAACTTTTGAAACTATTGCCCATCCTTCCAAGGGCCACCTCTGGAGTGACCCTCCCTCATGAAGCCTTCCCTCTATTCAAAAGTGATTTTTCTTTCCCGAAATCAACCCCAGGACCCTATATTTTTTGTTATACTCACTGTATATGTGTCATTTCCCTTTTTGCATAAAAATAAGGGAAGAAGGGCAGCTAGATGACTCAGTGAAGAGAGAATCAGGGCAGGAGATGGGACATCCTGGGCTCAAATCTGGTCTTAGTTACTTCCTAGCTGTTTCACCCTGGGCAAGTCACTTAACCCCAATTGCCTAGCCCTAACTGCATTTCTGCCTTGGAACCAATATTTATTATCAATTCTAAGACAGGAGGTAAGAGTTTGAAAAAAAATCAAAATAAGGGTAGATATTGTATCTCATTTCATCTCATCCCTATTGTATAATCTCTAGCTTGAAGTGCTTCATCAATATATGTTGAATAGATGAAAGAATGATTTCATTCAATAGATGAAGATCACGTTTGTCCACCCACTGACAAATGTTGCTCCTATCTCAAAATTCTCAAATTTTGAAAAATCAGTTTTACTGTTTGTAATTTTTTGTTTGTTTTCAAAAGAATGTCTTGGACATTATACTTTTAAAAAGTATATGACCCATACTGTCAGAACTAGGAGTAGGGAAGATAAATTACCTGTTTGTTTGTTTTTAAGAGATTTAAAAAATATTACTATGGAAATAAATCTACCTATTTTAACCCAGAAAACTCCTCTCTCCATGGTGCATTTGGACTTGTTTTGTGATAAGCCAATGTTAACCATTACACTGAAGCTTGACTCCATGTCTTCTAGAAAGTACAAGTTAACACAAAGGAGGGATGGTTATTAAATTCAAGGGGGGCAAAATTGTCAAATCCTGCTGAGATCACAAAAATTATAGGTTCATAGGATTTATAGCCAGTAGAGACCTTCCAGAAGAGATTGATTGCTAGTTAGCCGTCTTAGTTTACATATGAAGAAAATGAGAGATAAAGTGATCTGCCCAAGGTCACACAGGGTTCCAAAATTCAATGCTTTTTTACCATAGCATCTTATGTAGCTAAACTGTTATTTCACCTGTGTCTAACCCATTATGACTCCACTTGGGGTTTTCATGGCAAAGATACTGGAGTAGTTGGTCATTTCCTTCTCCAGCTCATTTTATAGATGAGGAAACTGAGGCAAAACAGTTAAGTGACTTGCCCAGGATCCCACAGCTAGTAAGTGTCTGAGGCCAGATTTGAACTCAGGGAGATGTCTTCCTTTAAAAAAACAAAAACAAAAACACAATTCTTTCAAAGTTGTTCTGAAAAGGTAGATTGTACAACAGTACCTGAAAATGAATGCCTAGAGTCACCTATAATTATGGATATATGCCAATACCATTATTATTACTTTCTCTAAAAAGCCAGCCTATAAAGTAACCCCTAGCCTTTGGTTGGTACCTTATATCCTAAAAGTCGAATTACTTAAATCCTAAAGAGAAACCCTCAAAATTCCAAGGAACACAAGCTTAAATATATAAAATAAATATAATATATAAATATATAATATATAAATATATATAATAAATAATATAATATATAATATAAAAATATATATAAAATAAATAAATAATAACTTGTTAGCTATGATAACAAAATTTTTGTTGTTGCTAGGATGGATGGAGAGGATCTTTTTCTAAAGTGTCAATTCCATCTTCACCTTATTTGCCTCATGTATTGGCATTTTTCCCCTTTGTTTACTAATTTAGTCTTAATTTAAACTTTTCTTCCTTTTTACAGGTTCTAGAAACTTACTTTTTTCTCCCCTCTCCCCAGGAAATCAGCTAATGTTTTCCTGTTTACTATCTGAAAGGTGTAACCCTAGCTGCTCCCATTGCAAGGTGATCATAAAATGTGGTTTGTTTTAGAATCTCTTTCCCTCCCCTATTCAACAAGTAAAGGAAAAAGGAGACTAGCTCAAGATTCTTGTTCTGATAGAGTGGATCTGAGTCTAAATCTGTTCAAAGAAAAAAAAAACTGAAACCAGTTTTTCTTACTCTTCTGTAGGGAGGACACTGTTATGTCTAGACAAGGGTAACTTACACCATTAGTTGGTACACAGAGGTGTACACTGATCATGTGAGCAAGCCATGAACACCCATGCACCTGCTTCAACGGTGGGAGTACTGCCTGTGGCTTTTCCTTGATTGATGTTGGTCTAACTGCTTCATAGTCTCTTAGGGGTGAAGGGAAGTGGGCTCAGCTCAAAGCAGTCTGTGGCCCTCATACTTCCACCTCACATCACACAAGGAATTGCAAGGTACAGAGAGAGACGTATGCATACAAAGATATCCTGTACCCACACTGACACTCAGAAAAAGTACCTGACCTTAAAATAAAATGAAACAAAAAAAAACTTTTAAAACCAAGAAATGAACCAAAGAAGGAAGCATCTGTCACTAACGCATTGAAAAGACGCAGACTGATCACAGACAAACAGAAAATTACAAATGACCGTTTATTGTGGGGGCTTAAGGTTCTCTTGGATCCTTTTGATTTTTCTTGACCTGGAAAATTTTCTTCTCATTCAAAACATAAAATGATTTTGAAATCATTTTGATTCAGTAAGATCTGAAATGAAATATAGCCTTAGACCTGCTTTAAGTATGTCACCAAGCTTTCAATATTCCATCCTTGCCTTGCCTTAGTCGTTCTTGAAACAAAGTCAATGGTCACTATCATTTGCCTTTTGTTCATATACATCCTATCCCTCTTCTAGATAGTTATTTTCTCCCAAAAGGGCAGGAACTGTGTCTCACATGTCTTTATATGTAAAGTTACTACAACAGTGTATAGCATATAGATATGTAAGTACATAAATGTTTGCTAATAGTTTTCTAGCACTATTGTAGGATAACATGAGATTTTCCTCTTTCCCATCTTTCATGTGCTCCACCGTCTGCCATATGTTTCTAGAGTGAAAGAGATGAGTGAAGGAGTGGTGGGAAAAAATAAAATATCG